>NC_034610.1:51307332-51344696 GCF_900095145.1 Mus pahari | reverse complement strand
GGAAGGGAAGAGACGAGACGAGACGAGACGAGAAGAGAAGAGAAGAGAAGAGAAGAGAAGAGAAGAGAAGAGAAGAGAAGAGAAGAGAAGAGAAGAGAGATAACACCTATTCACTTACTTGAACCCAACTTTCTATTTATGGAGTCAGTTTTATTATCTTGCACAGAAGTAGATTTATCTAACTTAGGAGCCACTTCCTGTTATACATCTGCAGGAGTTACACACAGAATACTGACAAAAAATTCCCCTCTCCCCTGAGAAACAGACATGGCTGTATGAGACAAAATTTCTACAGAAAGTCAAAGTACAGCCATCGTCTGTGTGATCAGTCAATCGTCAGAATGATAGTTACTGAGCACTCTCAGGGTTCAGCAAATTCTTCTAAGTGCTCAATCGCTCTTCCTCACAACGTTATCATCTTTTAGAAGGAATTGAAAGCCCTTCTCTCACACTGATTTTTTCTCTATGCATTAACGAATGATAAACTGCACCTTTAAGTAGACGTTTACTTCAGGGACATTCCCTGTAGCATCATTCCTACCTCAGATCTCTTGATGATTTAACAGTTTTGAACTGTTTTTAAAGCATGCATTGCCTCTCCGAATGGAGACACATAGGCAGCTTGTTCAAATCACTATTGGGATAATGAGATTAGCATACTCTTTGGGGCTTCTGGTTGCATGGAGTCAATCATCAATCACCTCTTCATTCATTTTGCTTTGCTCATTTACTTAGCAAATAAAATTTAAATCAGAGAATAATATATGCCATACTTTTAAGAATAAAACACCTGCATTGAAGGACTCATGAAAAATGGTGTTTTCTAATGCAATATAGTAAGGTGTAATAATGGTCTGAATAAATGCCTGTAATTCACCCTTCTATAAAAAGTGTGAGCCTTTCAAATGGAAGCTAAATCATGTGAAGGTGTTTGAGGTAGGACCAATCTTGCAACCTCTCTGGCTTCTAGTTGCTACATTGATGACAGGCACTTAGAATTGGTCACTTTTAAAACTTAGTGCCCTTAAGGATACCACTCTGTATAGCTTTCCTTCTCAAAAAGAAAGAATTTCATAAGGAATTGTTATAAAAGAATATTTCCTGGAGACTGGAGATGGTTCAGCAGTTAAGAGCACTGGCTGCTGACTGGAGGAGGGGGTGGCATTTGACATCCTCTGCTGGCCTCTGAGCGTATCAGGATCATACAAATATGCTCATGCAAAGCACCCAGACACATGAAATAAGATTAAGGTAAAAAAAATAATATGTCCCTGAAGAAAACATTCTTTACTAGAAATGTTTCTCCCCAGAACTCATTTTCCTTCTTGAAGCAATGATTTTGCTCTCATATAGAATACATCCTGCTACTAAGTTCATGTTCTGTCTCCAGGACAGAATGTGTAGTGTTGACTGTCAATCAACATACTACATTCTCTTCCCCCCTCACCAGTAAACACAACACACATGTACCCACACAATAACAGACACACATACATGCACACAAACACACACACACACACACACATTTAAACACAGGCACTCCTCAGGGATTTCGATATGCCCTAAAAGAGACTAAAAAAGGAAGATGAAACTCATTTCTGTTAGTTTGAAGTACAAATCTTTGGCTAACTATGCAAATGTATCTAGAAAGTGGCCCTTAAAAAGGGACTGTCATGACACAGAAAAACCCCTCCCAGAGGTAGAGCCAGCACTTATACTGTGATTAGCCTCCCACCAGTGCTCTGGTGTATTTTCAGATAGTATATGATACTGTTATACTTCACCCAGGTAGGGGTGAGATTTTTACACCATCAGACTAGAATGTTAGTCACCCTATTATCAGTTTAGCTATTTATATCTCTGTGATTTCTATACTACATGTGAAAAATTACATACAATTAGGCTAAAGTTTGGTTATCAAAGAAGAAATTATTTTTCAAGATTTATACATCTGTACACCTACAGGAAAACTTTTTTGTGGTCTCTCTCACATTCTCTCCCCATCTGCCTCTCTCTCCCTTACTCTCCCTACCCCTGATTTCTTATTTGCTTTTTGAGCCAAGACTTAACTGGGTCCCTGTGATAGCTCTGAACTTGCAAACTTACTAGTTAGCACAGACTATCACCAAACATCAGATTGGTGAGTTCTAGGATTACAGGTACGCGATCCCATACTGGTCTAGTTTCAGACTTGACTTAGTCTGATATTTATCACATGAAAGGAATTCAGGCACCAAATCATTACAACGTCTCTACTAAGTTACAAATAACCAACTGAAGGGTTGGCCACTCTTCTCCTACTTATTCAAATATCAGTGCCTTAAAAACACTAACAAAAACAGAATAGAATAAACATAAAAATACCTTTAATGAGATAAATGTTATACACAGTTATTTTTATAGGAGAGGATTTATGACTATTTCTCATAAATAACATATTACTACATATTCTTAACAGTCTTTTGTAATTATATACTAAGCTCATTCATGGAAATCTGTACGTCCATCGACAGGCTTGATGTGGTGTTGAAGGCATTGAAGGAGTCCTATCCTCTAATACCCAAATGCCCTTGGTGAGGGTGGGGTCTCTTAAACAGCTTTGTCAATAAAATGTAAGTATTTCACAAGAATATCAACATCTTCGACAGCTGTAAGTAGCCCATTAGACGCTTCACGTTTTTTATTTGTAACCTGTGATGACCATCTTTAAAGTGCACTTCTGTGCACAACACTGAAAGTGTTATTTATTTATTTATTTATTTATTTATTTATTTATTTATTATTTATTTATTTATGGTAACAACAGGCTGGAATATCCTTTAGTGTGTGCTTTGCAGCCTACATATCTGAGAAGTAAACAGGATTGCCATTCCTCCAAAAGCTTGGCCGTCCGTCATTGCTTCAAGAAGCTTTGGGGAATATTCAGTGTGATGGAATATAAACAACATTATCAACTGCTGTTAAGGCTCTATGAAGCAATCAGAAAACTTCATGAACATAAAACCAAAATTTATAAAAAATAATAAGGGATATGTTTATTAATATGTAAGGATATTAATAGATTTTAGTTGTTAACTAGTATAGAAAACCATCAAGTTACATGTATTATGTCACATTGATACATGTACACATTGTATATATTTAAATTAGATTACATACCTTTATCTTCAAATATTTATCATTTCCCTATGGAAAAAACCTTCTAAAACTCTTCCTTTTAGCCCGAATAATGTACAGTTCATTGCTTCATCATAAGTATTTTACTGTGCAAAAATGCACCAGAATTACTTGTTTTTGCAAAGCTGCACATTTGTAACTATTGCTAACCTTCCTAATCCTCCTCATTGTCCTCAGACTCTAAGAACAACCGCTTCATCACCAAACCTTAAATGATGGTTTTTAGGTTCTGGTTACACATGAAATCATAGGATACCTGCACTTCTGTGCCTGACTCACTCAACAGTGTTTGTGTCTTCTGTCCCAGTCAAGTATCACAATGACAAGATTTGGTTCTTTTATGGATAAATAACACTCCACTGATTATCTGTACAACAGTTTTCAATCCACTCATCAGCTGAGAGATGCTTGGACTGGTTATAGACATTAGCAACTGTGAAGCCTGTTGCAAGTAAGCACTGGAATGGAGGCATCTCTTCATTGGGATGATGGTGTTTCCTCAGGATCAACACCCAGTAGAAGAATTACTGAGTCATATGGCCATTCCATGCTGAACTTTCTGAGGAAATCATTTACATGCCATCAACAATATGTAAAGAAAGTCTCCTTTTTTTCTCCAAATCTTGCCTTCACACAGTCTAATCTTCATTTTAGCTGCTGCTGCTACTGACTTCTTAAGAGTTCCTTTCTGGTGGAAATGGAGAACAGTGCCTTTCAGATGTAGAGTTTGTAAATAGTTTCTTCCATTCTATAGGTTGCTTTTTTTCTATTGGTGGCTTTCTTTGCTGTGTAGAGGATTTTCAATTCACTGTCATCCATTGTCCATTTGAACATAGTATTTAAAATGAGCTGAGTTTGCCTGGTCTCATTACTGGTAGGTATTTATTATATTCCTCATGTTATTCTAAGCACTTTTCCTAAATGAAATCGCTTAATCATCACAGCAACTCTCTAAAACATACTTTTTTTTATCCTTGTATACTTAATCAGTAAATTGAGGGGAATAGAGACTATATTTTACCAAAAATTAATAATTACCATGACTAAATAAAAATTGTGATCCTTCATAAAGAGAGAAAGGGAGAGATAGAGAGGGAGAGAGATTGAGAGAGGGAAGGAGAGAGAGAGAGAGAGAGAGAGAGAGAGAGAGAGAGAGAGAGAGAGACTCAAATGGATCAAAATCATCTTTCCAAAAACTCTAGAAGCTAAATTATAACACTCTAGCAAGCATTTATAAAGGGGAAATAATAGAATATTAACCTATAGGTATATAAGCAATAGATGATTCACAGTTATATAGTTGATCTATTGACTGACTGAAATGATAGATAGATACATAGATAGATACATAAACAGGTGATAGAGTGATGGATACATAGATAGATATGACAGATAAGGCTAATAAGATTGCTTATATCCTGATAAAAACAAAATGTCCAGAAAAAGCAAATAATTAGTGTTCAGCATCATAGCCTGAGTAAGACACTTAGTGTTAGCCTAACCTGCATAGAGGATATTCCCTAGACTCCCCAAATGTTAATCTTCAGAATTCTGGGGATCCATTGGCCCATCCTCCTCTCGGGCTAAGAAACAGTCCTTTACCCTTGAAATATGAGCAATATCTGCAAGGACCATAATTCCATAAATATCTCTTGGGCAGTACACACTCTACCTCCAGGGGCTCTGTCCATGGATTTAAGTGACCAGAGTAAACTTTTTAATAAAACATTGTACTTAATATATAGGCTATTTTAATTCCATTATTCCCATAGCAATACAGTATGGTAACTTTTTATACAACATTTGCATTGCTTTCAGTAATATAAGCAGCCTAGAGGTGTTTTAAAGTACACAGGTGGATGTGTGTGACTTCTAAATAAATGCTACACTGTTATGGGTAGAGGGCTGAGCATGTACAGATTTTGGTATGTGCAAGGAACCCTGAAACCACTCTTCATGGAAGCTGAGTGGTTGTACTATTTCTGTCACACAGCCTATGTTCGCTACTCAATCACCCTTTGACCTTGTTTACTGGTCGCCTTTCTTTAAGAAGTCAGACAGTGTGATTTAGGTGAAAGAGTGATACATTTCCTAACAATCATATGCAGGGGTTGATGTTAAATATATAGTGCCATTTTCTGATTTACTTTGTAGTCTTCCTTTCTTTTTTGATATCATTTTTATCATGTGTGTGTGTGTTATGCACTTGCATCTGCACCTGAACTTTTAATTACAACTACAACTGCATTTACACCTGGACCTGCACCTGGACCTGCAACTAGACCTGTACCTGGACCTCCACCTGGACCTGCACCTGGACCTGCACCTGGATCTGCACCTGGACCTCCACCTGGACCTGGACTTCCACCTGGACCTGCACCTGGACCTGCACCTGGACCTCCACCTGGACCTGCACCTGGACCCGCACCTGGACCTCCACCTGGACCTGGACCTGCACCTGAACCTGCACCTGGACCCGTACCTGGACCTGCACCTGCAACTGAAGAAGCCATAAAGAGGCAATGAATCTCCTAGAGCTGGAGTTGCAGGAAGTTGTAAATCACCTGCTGGATCCTGAATTTAGATCCTCAGGAAGAGCATCAAGCCCTCTATACCACTGAATTATCTCTCCAACTCTTATTCAGAAGCTTTTTATTATTGAGTATCAGGAAGTTAGATGCCCAGTATAAATTCCAATTCCTATCGGAGTCATAATCATTGCCTTATTCTCAACTACCCAGACCTTTAAGAATAAGAATTTACTGGTAATTACAAGGCACTAAAATAGATTTTCAGATAGCAGCACTCTACTTGAAAATAAATCCCTTTAAAAAACTTAGCCCTGAATATATTTTTTAAAAGATATAAAAATTTAACAATCTCGGATCTCAGTGGAGATTCTCTTTTTAGTGTGATCAGACAATACATGCTTAGAATTTATAAGTTCTACTTAGACAAAGCTATTTTATTTAATCCTTATTAATTTCTGTCTCTCCCCGAAGTAATAAAATATTAGAGAAATAAAACGTATTTGCTTTAAAGGAGTCTAAATCTTATCAAGTAAGTTTCAGAATCAAAAGATATTGGCATCAACAGCAGAAAAGGCTGTAGGGACAAAACCCCATGGCCCTGGCCATTGCTGATGTTAATGGTTTAGACATGTCTTAGAATCAGGGCAATTCTTTCAACAGAACCCATATCAGTTATCTGCTCCAAAGCTTTTGAAGGCTTCAAAAATTAATCTTAGAAAACAAAGAAAATCAGAGTCCTCTCAGTGGTCTATCTATACAGCCGGAGTGACCATGATCCTTCTTTTAGGTTTGGTTTGCTGTCTCGTTGTATTTCCACCAACCAATCATGGTTAGTGTGCAGAAGAGAAAGATGCCTGGTGAATGTTTAGCTTTACACCGAAATCATGTGTATTTTGTCTATAAAATGTTTTCGGTGAGATATTTTTTACATTATGGAAGTCCCCTCTCCTCCTATTCTATACTAGACAAACACTACGCATCTCGTGAGAATAGTTATACATGTGTTCAGAACATAGCCTTTGCTGTGCAGAATATTTCAGATCTTCAGATAGGACCTGTACACAGGTAATAATACTACCAAATGAATTACCACAAAAATAATACATTGCTGGAGAACTCCAATAAAACTGCAATTCCCTTGATGACTTGATTCAAATCCTGCTCTTCAAATTCTCTTCAGTGAAGTGAGGGCCATCCAGTCTTATCGCTATGCTTGAAGAAAGACAGAGCAGGTAGAGAAGCATCGGCATTCACTCATGGCAGAGCTGTGGTTGACCTCTTTAGCATGCACAGCTACAAATCTGCTAGGAAGGTAAAACACATCCTTTCTAACAATGCCTCACAATTTATAGTGCAGGAAAAAAATACTTGTATCTAAACCTGCTATCATTTCTAAGCCCAGTGTACTTTTTCTAAACAAAATAACTTCACCTTGAATCATGAAATTTGTAAAGTAAACTCATAAAATTATATATTCAGTGAAGCCATACTAATCCCCCCTCTGTGTGTGTGTGTGTGTGTGTGTGCATATATATTTTAGAATACCCACATATAGATAAATGTACTATTTCTTAGGATTTTTTTCTTTCTATTCATACAAAGAGGAAGATAATATTGTGTTACCAATGGTAGAAGCAAGAACATAAGAGAGAGTTCATTGAAAATGATGCTCACACAACACCTTTCCAACATGTATCATGGTTCTGCAGGCCAGAGACAGGAGAGCTAAGCCAGCCCTACCATTGACAGTGGACCTTGGAGGTCCCTCAGCTACGAAAGACGACCATAGAACCTGGAGACTGTCTCATAAGATTTGTCACAGTGGGTCAAAGCAGTGAAGTCTAAAATCATAGTATTTTATCTGTATTGTTCAGGGAAGACACATTTTTAAAAATTCAATATATTTACCAATATAGCTTGATGTCGTAAAAAAAAAAAAATTCCAGGAAAGGTCCATTTGGGGTGTGTTTGCTCCGCTTCCAATGTTCCCTGAAAAGCCTGTGTCACCAATCAACTCTGAATTACTGTTCCTCTCCTCAAGGCCAATCTGTCAAAGACTGATTACCCTTTAACCGTGATTTGAGATTTAGTTTTCAGAATAGGAAATAACAGTTTCACAGTGTGGTCCAGCTGAGCTTTATAGAACAGCTTCAGTCAGGCTGACATGTGCTTTTATTAACAATATTTCCTGTAGCCGCACAGACAATGAGAAATCCACTTCTGTGCGTGGAGACAATTATAAATGAGCAGGTACATTTTCCCCCTGGCCTGGTCACGATGTCAAATGTGTGATTAGAAAGGCCTTGTGCTTTTAGCTAAATGAGGCTAGATTTCTTTCCATTTGCAAGAACAAGCTATTTCTACCTTTCATTGCTCAGCCTCTTGGTATCTCAATTCTCAACTCTCTATGGCAAATAGGGTCATAAATGTAACACCCTTCACATGGAGCAAACAATATTGTTATGTTTATTTGCAAGAAAATTTAGTTTCTTTCAGAAAGGAGAGATCATAACCACCACACAGAATCAATGTATTGATGCACTGTGTGACGCAGGAGGCAAGAGGAAATGGCTGCACATCATTAGGAATCACATCACCCTGTTGAGTGAACATGGGTACCAAATTGTTAGCACAAGAGAGGAAGCTTAGGAAGAATCAACAAGAGTGACTCATAAGGAGATAGATGCTCATGTCCAATGGATAGCTGCATGTAGAGTGCTATGTAGAATTGAGAAAATGATGACAATATGCCAATTGGGATAAAGAAATGAGACAGGAAGAGGAGAAGGGAGAGAAAGTTCCTGAACAAGTTCTCTCAGAGTAGGTAGAAGGTGAAAACAAAAGCCAACTCCCACTGTATAGAAAATCATGCCCCATTAAATCAAGCATCACAATGTCACACGTTGAGTACCGAAGACAGAGAAATTTATAGTATAATGCTACCAGAAAGACCACTGTCACCCAATATACAAGAAGGCAGTTTGGGAACTGTCTTATTTAGAGTTTTACTGCTATGAACAGAATCCACGACCAAGGCAACTCTTATAAGGATAACATTTCATTGGGGGTAGGTTTACAGGTTCAGAGGTTCAGTTCATTATTATCAAAGAAGGAACATGGTATGGTGCAGAAGGAGCTGAGGGTTCCACATCTTCATATGAAGGTGGCTAAGAGAAGACTGGCTTCCAGGCAGCTAGAATGGGGGTCTCATTGCCCATCTCCAAAGTGGCACACTTTCTTTAGCAAGGCCACACTAACTTCAACAAGGCTATATCTCCTAAGAGTCCACCTCCCTGGGCCAAGTACATTCAAACCACCACAGAGATCCTTCTTGTTTCTTCACTGTAGTTTTCAGCAACAACAAGGTGTCCTATCCTGTTGATATTTTAAGGTACTCAAATAAAAAATTTTAATTACATCTCTTTAATATACAGCATAAAAACACAGTGTGCATGTTTTAGCTAAAGGAAAGATTCTGGTCATTCACTGGGACATAAATCTATGAACAAAGATAGTATGATTATCCCAGATCATAATGTAAATGAATAACAAATTCAGGGCAAAAACCACATTCTCTTAATTTTATTGTTTTAAGCCATAGTTACATAAAATCAAATGAAATGCTCAAAATTTTCTACAAAGACTGGAGTTTACTTAAAGGCTAAGAAAAGACAGTTCTGTTAATAAAAGAACTCAGGTGGGAATATGCTAAATTTTAAAGGTCAGCAGTCAAGTTATGGAATGAATATTCTTTAAAAGTATTCTTTAGAAGTAGGAGAGGAAATACAGCCAGGGAGAGGCATTTTTGTCTTATTACTCAAATAGACATGGGATTGGGCGGCATTTTACCACCTTAACCACCACCACCCTCCATGCCTCTGGCAGCATTCCACGCCACAGTGTCCCCAAGCTTGACATTTCTCTTTCTACTCTTAATCTTTACTACCGTGTTCTAGTCACAGCACAAAAGAGAGGGAGACCTATACGAAGCAAGTTGGTTCACAATACTCCTCCATTCAACCCTCGGTTCACTTCACATCTCATAATGTTAATCCACTGTGAAGACCCCCCGCACCGCAGTCATCTCCTACTTCATTTCAGCGCATACCCCCTCCATTCTAAATTGGAACAAGTGTCAGAAATATTCCTGAACTTACTAGAAAGACTTCTATTTCTTCAGTGAGAAGATTCGGCTGAATAATTGTCAAACCATTTAACAAGATGGCAAAATCTAACTTCAAAGTTCGAATTATCCAAATGGTTGTTTAATTCTGTTGTAATCAAATTATCAGAGGATATTTGTTTTGTTTTAAATTAATGAGGTCCTTTAAAAAGTTCATTAAGCAGAATGAGTTAACTGAGAGTCTACGTTGTTACTGAAAAAAAAAAGACTGCTAAAGATAGCATGAGCTCACACGCTCACATACACACACACACACACACACACACACACACATGTATATGTATATATATGACACAATAGAGCTGCTACATTGTAAGTTTCTTATATTGATATAGTATAAAGTAGGTAAATTAAATAAAAAAAATGTGGAGTAACCCTGAGTATAATAGTTTTGATTTGTGTTAGATTCGCAGAAACAGGACTTAGAGAGGATTCAGAGTCAGACATTGGCCATTGGGGTGCAAATTACTCATTTCCTGTCCATAGCTGTCACCAGACTTGCAAGCACTCATGTTTATTCATGAATGCACTCTCTGTAGTTCCTTTAGAAATATGAGAATAAATTCATTCATAGCTTTTGAAGTTTAAGATCAGGAAAACCTGTTGCAGCTGTCATTTCTATACTGAAAGAACCTAAGTGGACTGGAAATTAAACAAGAAAAATAAAGAGTAAGGTATCAAAGAATACTAACAAGGAAAATAATTAAGTTTCCACATAGATTTTTGGGAATTACAGAGCAAAGCATTAGGTTGCCAAAAATTATTTGAAATTAAGGGTTGATCTTCTTGATCAGCTGTTTTAAAAACCTTGAAATGCAGAAATATGAATGGGAATTGTTGGCGTTGTGCATTCAAACACACATAAATGAGTACACAGATAAATACAAGGTATGTGGCTCTTCAGCAACACAAATACACATGCTGAAGGGACACACTGAGAAAACACAAAAAGTTTATATACAAACAACTTTACTGTTGCTTTTGTGTAACACTTTAAATTACTGATCTTATAACCTTAAAAGATCCCTTTAGGGATTTATTACTAAAAAATAGAGATTTTTTTTTTTAAATTGACACTTGTTAGGTTAGAGAGATTGCTCAATATGCCACTACTTTGAAAGAATAAAGACCTGAATTTGACATCAAAGTGTCCATGTAAATATATAAACATTTCCTAACAAGACTGTAATTCCAGTATTGGGGCTCAGCGCCAGGCAGATCTAGCCAGACAGATAATTAAAACAGCAAGCTCTGGTTTGTGAGAGATTCTGCCTCAAAACAATAGTGTAGAGTGTGATAGAGGGGAACACCTCTCACCCTTCTTGGCATTGGCATAAGTACACACAGACATGTGTACCCACACTACCATATTCTACATACCACACACCCAGCGACATTTACCGTATAACACATACTTAACTTCACCTCACTTTAGCACAGTAAAGTTCAGAATCCTTCCTTGTGCCATCTAGTCTACAGCAAAAATGTCAGGGTGCTCAGGCTCTTGGTAGTATTTCTATATTAAATAAATCTTCCTTTTGACTTCTCAAGAGCTTAATAAAAGAAAAAATAGGGACAAAGAACACATAGCCTCAGGCCATCATTGTATGCTCATATCCATAGAAGGATTCAACAATGCCCTTTCGTTCATGGGAAATTTCTCCACATTACTTGGCAACTGTACTTTAGAAGTGGAGCCTCCTGATTAAGGCCAACACTTCTGGCTGCCGCCCTCAGCTCATCTGCTCCTGCAAATGAAACTGCTAAGGAAGGTCTCTCTTTTCTCTCAAGTTCACAGCTTCACTCCAGGGAACCTACCCCATCCTGTGACAGTGCTTGAAGGGTCCTTTTCTCTCAGTTTAATTCTTGCCAGGCAGGGGGAGGCTCCTGATACAGCCTCTTCAGATGGGCAAAACACAAGTTTCTATTACCCTCAAAAATCCCATAATCCAATGTGAAGGCACCAAATAGATCATATGAAGTTAGCATAATTTAGTATCAGAGAACAGAAGGCGAAGAGCCAACCTCCTTTACACATAATTCCCAGCATAAAAAAACGATCCAACTGTAGTCAGTGAGCCCTGCAAAATGATCTTCTCTCTCACTCTGCTAACTTCTCCATCATTCTCTTACTAGGTCTTCGATGAGAAGAATATCCCTACTACTTAAAGACATTTGATTCTGTGCCAAGATGGGAAACTTGGTGTCTTGCTAGAATTGTCTGTATGTTTTAAGTCTTCCCTTGGTCAATAGCCTAGCAACTCAGTGTTAAAAGTGGGGCTACATTAACTTGTATTTTTCTTAGGTTTGGGACTTTCAGTATGATACTGGTGTCATATATTAGATTACATACATGTATACACACTCATGTGTCCATAGATCACTTTATTGCAGGAACAGCTTATATGGAATCATGCACATATATGTCCCTGAGTCCATATATCCATGAATAGTGGGAATATAAAGTTGATAAAACAAAATATTAATTTGATAAAGTTTCTGCTGATTTTAACTTGTTTTGTATTATCCAATAAATAAGACATGGCATCATACAAAAGATATACACATGAATGCCCACATATAAACACATATTGATGAATCATAATTTAAAATATGGGTGCTGGGCTGAATGGTAGAGTGATTGCTCTTCATATGTCTCTTCTTGAGTTTGATTTCCCAGCATAGGCAGGAAAGAAGAGAGAGAGAGAGAGAGAGAGAGAGAGAGAGAGAGAAAGGGGAAGGAGAGTAGGGACTAGAGAAAGAGATACAGAGGCATAGCAGTATAGGATTGTCCTCAGAATAGGCAAGAATGTTTGCCCTTGAATTTTGCCTCCCACAAAAGGAAGGTCAGTCTATGGAAGTAGCTTAGTTTTAGGGTGCATTCCTAGCATGTGTAAGATCCTGAGATGAAACCATAACATGGCCAAAGATGAATGAATAAAATAACCCCTATAAAATAAGTGAATTGATGTTTACTTAAAATATAATGTAACAAATCATGAGAAAATTCAAAGCATTGATTTATAAAGAATATTGATGTATTTTAAATGATCCCATAGTAAATAACAAGGGAATTTAATAATGAATAAAACATAGACACACATACACAATATATACACTGAATATGTCTATTATATATAAATATATGCACTTATATGATTCTAAAAATGTTTACCCACAGAAGCAAGAGTCACTGTTTATAAAATAAAACTCTTTTGAAAAGTAGTAGTAAAACTGACAAAGTCTATTGACTAGTGGTACGTAGATAAGTTTTAAAGAAATAAATTTATATTCCCAGCTTCTAAAGGACAGAATTTAGTTGAGAAGATAGTGAAGTAAAAGAACATTTTAGCATCTGATAGTAAGTAAGCTATAGTAGTGATTTGTGTGATCTGTGGAGCACCAAGCTCAAGTGTGCGGAGGTAGAGGAGTACTCCAGAATGTAAGATGCCCACTCATCAGCCAGGTATGCCCCTGCACGCCTTAATCCCAGCTCTTGGGAGACAGTGGCAGGAAGATGGAGGGGCCAAGGCCACTAGACTACATAGTAAAATACTTGCGTCATAAAATAACACAAATAATTCTAGCTTAATTGCTTAATGATATTTCTCTTTAAGCAATGGTACTTTTAAAAAAAATGTATTAAAACTTTATTTTAAAAGTTGGAAATAAAAGCATTAAAGCCAGCTAGATCCACATTTCATTTTCATACAAAACAGGCATTCTGAACCTATGGAGTTTCACGTTTTACACTTTCAGTATCAAATATATTTTTATGCACTTTTCCACCACCAGAAAAAAAATCATGCCAGAATTAAAACTAAAAGGACAACATTACATCCTCTTTCATGACATGTGCCTATTTCTTATACTGGTTCTAATACGAACTCTGACTTGTCCTCCTTGTACATATTATAGTATACATTTAGTTGCATATGTAAATATATGTTATCCTATACACCTCAATTTCCTTGTACATCAACTGAAGCTACTAATAATATCAAGAAAAACATCGACCAAGAGGCCTCTCTTCCCAATGATGGCCAATTAGGCCATCTTCTGCTACACATGCAGCTAGAGACACGAGCTCAGGGGGTACTGGTTAGTTCATATTGTTGTTCCACCTACAGGGTTGCAGCCCCCTTCAGTTCCTTGGGTACTTTCTCTAGCTCCTCCATTGGGGGCCCTGTGTTCCATCCAAATAGCTGACTGTGAGCATCCACTTCTGTGTTTGCCAGACACTGGCATAGCTTCACAAGAGGCCACTCTATCAGGGTCCCTTCAGCAGAATCTTGCTGGCATGTGCATTCGTATCTGGGTTTGGTGGCTGATGATGGGCCAAAAAGTGGGAGTGGGTGGGTAGGGGAGCAGGGGCGGGGGGGAGGGTATAGGGAACTTTCGGGATAGCATTTGAAATGTAAATAAAGAAAATATCTAATAAAAAAAAGAAAGAATTGATATATATATATATACATAAAAGAAAAACATCGAAAAGACAATAATTTTCAAAGTTTTAATATGGCCACAATAAGTGTTTAACAAGCTATCATGAACACTTATCCCCACTAGAAATATATTTGGGACGCAGAAAAGAACAAAGTTCTTAGAACTGAACATTTCGGGGACTTGCTTCACCTTTAGAATATCCTGTAAGTGAAATCACAAACTCACTGCAGATCACCTGGTGTCATGTTAGCCTCATAATTCTCTAACAGATGTTTGCTTCCCAGGTGAACTTTATGCACATTTAAGCAGATTGTTTAAATTTTCATTTTCTTATTTATTTACACATTGAGTGCTTGTGTCTATGTGCATGTATGTGTGCACATGTACAGGTACCAAGCAGATTCTTAAAAGAAGACCTGGGAGCCCCTAGAGCTGGAGTTAAAGGTGGTTAAACTACCCACCCAATGTGGGTGCTGGGGACAAAACTTCACTCCTCTACAAGATTACCAAGCACCTTTAACTGGAGACCAATTCGCTAGCCCCTGAAACAGATTTTTGATAATAACTATGATATATGATGCAATTTCTAGTGAGTTCATGAATTAATTGATATAAATAATAATTCTACTGAATTCTTATTTAATATGCATAAGAGACGTGTGCATGTGGGGACTGGCAGGATGGCTCAGTGATTAAGCGCATTAGGTGATCATGAAGAGGATCCAGGTTCGGTTCTCAGAACCCACACAATCTTTCGCAGTTCTCTTTATAACCAGTTCCAGGTGATCTGATGCCCTCTTCCGACTTCTGCGGGCACCAGGCATGTGGGTGATACAAAAAAATATGTGTGGTCAAAATACTTACATATTTTTTTAAAAAATAAGTAAATCTAATAAATTTTAAAAAGAAAGTTGTGAGTCTAGATAGGAACTTAAAATTAAACCAAGATACCGAAGAGGATGAAACTTAACTCAAAAAAGCCTAGGGTTAAGCAAGACTACAAGAAGAGCTATCAGAAGGCTCGCAGTGTGAGCTAAGGGTTAAGCTAAAGGGTTAAACTAAAGGATAGGCTGCTTGCTTACTTTGTAAGATCTTGAGTTCCATCTCCAGCATGTATCGGGCATGCCAGCACAAGTCAGGAGGCAACTTGCAGAGTTGGTTTTTTTCTTCTACCGTGATGTTCCCAGGAACTCAGTTTTGGTCTTAGGCTTGGCAGAACTCTTTTATCCACTGTGTTCTGTCACCAGCTCTTTCCTGACCTTTCACTTTAGTGTGAGACATGTTTCCTTATATTATCCCAAGATGACCTTGGACATATGACATGCATTACCTCAGCCACAGCAGTGACAGGATTACAAAGATGCATCAACATACCCAGGTGTCTGTGTTCTATACATACATGCATACTATATAATATACATATTTTTCTGATTTGAGATGTATATGCATATATTACTACTTTTATGCTTTGGTATATAAATATAAATATAAATATATATATATATATATATATATATATATATATATATACATATAAATTAATCATCTAAAGAGTCTGTACAGTCCATACTTATTTCAAATGATTGTGGATCCTAAAAAATCCCTGTGTATTAAAAAACGCTGGTGATTACATTGGCCTCATTTGCAGATACTGTGCATTGAATAGGCTAACCTTCTGTTATGCTTCAACTAAGGATTTTCCATGCCACATTTAAAAATAAAACTAAAACCTAGTCTAATTGTCTTAAGAGCTAGAAATCTATTACAAAGTCATTTACTCCAAGTTTAACTTAGCTATTTTACTAAAACACTGAGAAAACAATTTTTTAATTTACTTTTTTCTACAGCTAAGAGGGAACGAACAGTCACTAATAGTGATAACACGAGAACCACAATTTTGGCAATATTTCAGCCTCTGATGCCACAGGTAAAGAGTGGAAAAGAGTTGTAACTAAAACTTTTAACTTAAAATATTACTATTCCCTGGAGAGAGGCTATTCAATTGTTTGTAGATTGAAGAAGGCCAAAATTTCTTCCAAATATTTCCAGTTGTGAATTTATTTCACTCTTGCCATAAAAGCATTTTTACACATAAATTACCCAGAAAAAAATGTTATGTCTTCTTATCAGTTTGGTGAGGTAGTCATCATTTTTTTAAATTCTTTTGAAATTGGTTCTCATCTTGTACTGTAATACTGAAAATACACAGTTCTTTTACATCTGAAGTACTACACACCAGGTGTCAGAGATCTCACAAGAATTATGACCAGAGCAAAAATTTCAGTCTGATTTCCTCTTCCACTTGTAGAAATTGAAAAACAAGTTACAAGTGCTCTGTGCACTCAGAGGGCACAGATCTCTCCCTACCAAGTTCTAGTTATGGCTCAAGATTACCCAAGTTTCAAGCTAACACTTCCTTTATTCCTGCTCAGCCCATCTCTTCTGTCTTTTTCACTGGCTTTTGCTATGTATGGTAATTTACATTCCAATGGGTTGGACCCCAACAAAATTCAGGCAACTCAGAAAAATCATAACTTTTTAATTTATATCATATCCTAAGAATATCACAAAAATATCTTATCCTTGTTTTTTTTTTTAAAAAAAAAAATGTACTAAACTTGGGGCTGGGGATTTAGCTCAGTGGTAGAGTTCTTGCCTAACAAGCACAGGGCCCTAGGTTTAGTCCTCAGCTCCAGAAAAAAAAAAAAAAGTGCTAAACTTGTATCTCCTAACTAAAAACTGTATTTTCTGAGAGGCTCTTAAGTGACCTTTCTTTGTCTATTTTACAGATTCAAATACGAAGTTTGTAAAGGTATCTGTTTTCTATCATCATTGCCTACAGTCTGTGAAGACTGCTATAATAAAATTCTTCTCCATTTAGAGAAAAAGTGGATTCCTGGCTTCTATGACAAACAGACGTCTCTTTCAACACTCCTAACACCTACACCACATTCAGCGAGTGAGAAAGGAAACGAATCCTGGTGCTTAGAATGGAATCCTGTTAGCTACAACTGTCTGCCACACTCATCTCTGTTCTTTTAAATTTCTGGTGTGGCCCAGCCAGGAATGTGTACTTCTTTAAGGCGTGTCAGCCATTCTCATTGTCACCGCCAAGATGGGAAGTGACAGGAAGTACGCAGGCTGCGCATGCGTATAGTTTATGCTGCACAGCACAGCACCCCAGCTCCTCTGCCTCCTGCAGCCCCAGCTATCGCTCTGCTGCAGCTGTTCTGTTTTGCTTGCTGCACAGAACTTTGCTATGACTGCCTCCCTTACTCCTTGCTTTAATGTCTCCTCTGCGTGTTTTTGTCCACAGAAGTCTAGAAATTCTAGGAACAAGTAGACACAGGGGCATTTAATGGCCAAACAGAGTTCATGAAATGCAAGGTTTCTGGGCCCAGCTACAGTCTCTGAAGATGTGAAATATCTCATCTTTCAACCAAAGGTTTATTTTTCTCTCTGGTTATGAACTCTTTCCTCGGGATATAGAAGTTTCATTTCTCCTGTGTGGTACTCAAAAGCTATAGCCATAAATATCCATGACTGTTGAAACCCCGTGGAGTCTATGTTCTTCCAAGATATCTGAAACGAGTTCTGACACAGAAAGCATAACCTCTGAGCAGGAATCTACCCGACATCATTCCTCTTCGGCACACATTAGAGGCATGGATTTGTTTATTCAGCCACTTTATAACATTGTTTCTGTCTAATTAAAACTCCAGTTGCATAGAATTTAAAGATTTTATTTTCATATTACGTCATCAACAATCCCTACAACTTCCCACCTATGTTTAGATTCTGTATATTATCATCCATCTATTAATGTTACATCAAGCAAGTGGTAAAATCCATGTAAGACTACATTGACCTTGGTGCAGTTTTCCTTTCTTAGAATCTAGTGCCCCATTTTATGTGTCATGGTCTTCAAGTTTCTACTGTCATGGCCCTTGCTCTTCCTGAGATACTGTTAACCTAAGAAAATAGTTGGTAATCCAACCATGGAAAAGAACTCAATCACATCTAGTTCTTATGACCTGTTCCCATAGATTACAAATTTTCAAAAATCCTAGATGAATTCACAGTGTTCTTAACTGACCATGGGCACCTGCCACAGATGAATTTGGGCAATACTTAATCCATTTTAGAGTATTACTCTTAAATTGTCCATACATCTGCCCTGTTATTTAACAATGCAAGAAATGATCTAGTAAAGTTAATGGCCCATTAGGAAAGCGAATGTAAACCCATATAATGGAGCATTTAGTACTCTTTTCTATGAAAATAAATAGGCATTTTAATGAGTTAAATGAGTCTGAGTATTAAATTCTAAATAACCCTCACAAATTGTTCTCCAAATTTTAAGCAACAGCCCATGTAAAATCCCAAGATGTGGAGGCTTGTTTTAAACTGATGCTCCCTAATATAAAACATTAAAAAAAACCAACCCTTAAGTCTAATTATTTCAAAAAGAAAGAGAAAAGCTTGAATACAGTTATCATAGAAACTATACAGACGGGTGATATTAGGAATAATAAGAAAATACCTAAATACCGATTTTTCTGGGTACATTATGTAGAAATTGACAGATCTTCTGTTATGTTCCATAAATGACCTACTAAGCAAATTCTCATCTCCATCATGATGGTTAAGGAATATTAAAAACAAGAAGGCTCATACATCTGAGCACAGGAAAATGGAAGTGTCGGTGGCATTTTAAAGCAATTTTAGAGAAAAGAATTTTTTTTTTAGACGTGTAATAATTGATGGAACAATAGCAAGCAATTGTGAATTCTTTCCAGTGGTCTGTTGACTTATCCAAGCAAGAATCTAGTGACACCACCCACCATCTGTTTTCTCTTCTATCATTTTGTGTCATCTGTAGCGTGTTACAGCATCATTCCATCGAATATCCCCATCCTTCTACTTCAACCTGAGTTGGAGATATTAGAAAAACTGAGTCTGCTCCTCACCACACAACAGTGACATGGCTTTTGCTTCACTTTGCTTGTTTTGATTTTTGAGAGTTTCCCTGTACAGCCTAGGCTGGCCTAGATCTTCAAACCCTTCTGTCTCTACCTCCCAGGTCTAAGATGACAGATGCATGTCATCCCTTTAACCTTGAAGAATTCTTTAAAGATATCCTATAACTAAAATCACCTAGTGTCAAGTCTTTCGAATTTAAACTGTCACTCAATTCAGCTTCCTCAAATAAAAATAGTTCTAGAGTTTCATAACATCTTGACAACTCTTCACAAACTCCAGGACATCATTGTTCAGAGTCAGACTCAGATCTCAACACCATAAACCCACAAGGGACCTAGTCAGGGGAAAATTACTATGTAGATCTGGAAATCAGCATATATTAATTTAGTCATTTTAGAATATGAGATAAAAAGTTGTTATGTATATTTCTCCTAATAAAACATGTAAGTCATTTTCTACCTTTAGAAAGCATTTTCAAATTTTTTTTGATTATAAAATACATTTTAATTTGTTTTTTACTTTTTATTGGCTATTTTATTTATATACATTTCAAATCTTATCCCCTTTCCTGGTTTCCCCTCCAGAAATCCCTATACTCCCTCCTCCTGCTTCTATGAGAGTGCTTCCCCACCCACCCACCCAACCACCCACCCACTGCCTGGCATTCCCCTATACTGGGACATGGGTCCTTCCCAGGACCAAGGGCCTCTCCTCCGATTGATGTACAACAAGGCCATCCTCTGCTACAAATGTGACTGGAGCCATGGGTTCCTCCATGTGTATTCTTTGGTTGGTGTTTAATTCCTGGGAGCACTAGGACGTCTAGTTGGTTGATATTCTTGTTCTTCCTATGGGTTGCAACCCCTTCAGCTCCTTCAGTTCTTTCTCTAACTCCTCCATTGCAGACTCCATGCTCAGTCCAATGGTTGGCTATGCCTTTGTATTTGCCAGGCTATGAAAGAGCCTCTCAGGCTCCTGTCAGCATTCACTTCTTGGCATCCACAATCGTGTCTGGATTGGGTGACTGTATATGGGATGGATTCCAGAGGGGCCAGTCTCTGGATGGCCTTTCCTTCAGTCTCTGCTCTACACTTTGTCTCTGTATTTCCTCACATCAGTATTTTGTTCTTCCTTCTAAGGACTGAAGCACCCACACTTGGGTCTTCCTTCTTCTTGAGCTTCACATGATCTGTGAATTGTATCTTAGGTATTCTGAGCATTTAAGCTTTTTAATTTACTTTTATCTATTAATTTTGCGGATGTTGGAATTTTTAAATTTTTATTTTGGGGTAGTAGTAGACATCTGTTATTTTACATCACCTATTTTTTTTTTTTGCCTTTAGTTTTTACAGTGTACAGACATGATATTCTGCTTAACTGTTATTGTTTGAATGCTTTTGTCTCTTTTGAAGTGCATGTTCGCAATTTCACACCAATGCAACAGTATTTGGAGATGAATGGACTGAAATGGCTTAGGCCATAGATCTGACCATGAAAAAGTACATTTAATAATCTTTCTTTTTAAAAGACTTGAGGAATGAATTTCCTCTCTTCTGAATTTCTAGTATAGGAAGAAATAGTGTTCCTCCTTTCTGGAGTATGCAGTCAGAGGACTCCATCTTGGAACTGGAGAATAAACCTACTAGCAACTTGAGCTTGCATTTCCCAGCCTCTAGAATTCTAAGAAGATATTTTTGTTCATTGTAAGTTATCTAGTCTATGGGTTTAAGAGTAAATCTTTCATCAACTTCGTCTATGGTTGAAGCAACCAGTAAACAAAGTCAGTCTAGATAATGATAGAACATTCTTTTCTAGCATTGAAATTGAAATCCATGATGTAAGAATTCCCTGAAGTCCTGTGACGTGTTAACAAAACTAGCTGGAGCTAGTAAAGCCAATATATAAAAAAATGAATGCCACTATAGTTATTGTCAAGGTCTCAGTTCCCTTAACTGTTTCCTCCGGTTCTCCATGGTCACAGGAGCTGACAAAACTCACTTTAAAGGGTAGAAAAGAAAGGGAAAATAAGGACAGAAGATTTTATAGCTTGTTTCTCTGTTACTCTGATAAACACTGTTCAAAAGGAACTGGAAGGCGATAATTGGCTTGAACTTAGGGGCCATTATCATCAGAAATCAAGGCATGAGCCCAAGGCAGTACTAAAGCAGGTACTAAAGGAGAGATGGAATGCTGTTTACATACTTACTCTCCCTCAACTGTTGAGCTACCTCTCTTACATAGCACTGGAGTACCTTCCTAGAAAATAGTACTGAGTACAGTAGGCTGGCCTTCCTGTGTCAAATATCAGTTAAGGAAATGTCCCACAAACATGTCCACAGGCCACTTAGATGAAGGCATTCTGTCAGCTGAGAGTCTGTCTTTCCAGATGTCAACATAACAACCTAGCCTAGCAATGACAGGGTAAGAAAGAGAAAGGCAGAAAGAAGGAAAGGAGGGAAGGAAAGAAGGAAAGGGGCATGGAAAGACATAGTAAGAGGGAAAGGAAGGGGAGAAGAGGAAAAGGAAAGATGGACCATTGATGTTAAAGGTGGGTTGTTTGTATCATTGATATCCAAATATACAAATCTATTATCTACTCTGGAGGCTAAGGCAAGAAGAACATGAACTTGGGTCATACAGCATAACTGTGTAACAAACAAACAACTTTCTGAAAAGAATATCCTAGCTCCCATACTGAGACTCAGATAGTTATTCTATAAATCCCTACTCAAGTTTGGGTCATTATAGGCGTAATAGTTTTATGCCTACATGCAAAGATTATCCTTGTATTATTCAAATGCTGATTTCTCTGCCCCCAAATCTGGTTGGGTTGTAATGCTTATTCTAAGAAACTCCTGCTTCAAGTTTGTGTAAACGTTGCTTCAAATGTATTCTCTTATTTGTAAGTGAAAGCTGATTAGCCAATACTGAGTAAAGGAGCGAAAAGGGCTGGACCTCTGCCAGCCAGGGGAGGGAGGGAGGGAGAGAGTAGGAGGAGAGGACTCACAAGGAGGAGAAGGTAGAGGAGACACCATGGGAATAGACCTGGAGGAGAGAGAGCCAGATGAATACTAATATGAAAGTATCTTAGGGATTTGGGCTGGGCAATGGACTGATTAACTTTGAGGGTTAGAAAATGATCAATAACTACTCAGATATCGTGACATAAAGCTTATCAAATAAATCTTATCAAATACATCTTATAGTCTGTGTCTCATTTATTTGGGAGCTAGCCAGGATAAACAAGAAACTACTTTTAAAATTGTTCTAACAGGTCACATTTATCTTTTTATCTTGATATAATGTTATACTATAAACTTACAGTATAAATAACATAATGTTATTATCTTGGAGGTCAGCAAGTCAGATGTCCAACCCAGAACTGAGAGAGTCAAATTGCTGTATTATCAGCTAGGTTGACTCTTTCTGGACCACCATGGAAGACCATGTTTGTCTGTGCTTCATAGCTTTGGAGGAGTACCATCAACCACGTTGTCCCTTCCTCTCTTTGAAAACAGGAGCATAGTCTCTTTAGCACTCTTTAATCATATCTCCATGTAATGCGGGCCTCCATGGAAAAGTTTTATAAAGCCTTCGGTGATTGTAGTATACCTATCTGGGTACTTCAGTATAATCTCATTTCAAGGTCCTGGATTTTAAGCATATGTGAAATGTTCTTTTGCCATGCCGTGTTATATCCCTGTAGGTTCTGGGAAGTTATATATCTTCTACCCGTCAAGAAAATGTAGGAAAACATCCATTTCTCACTTTGAAGTAGGCAAGAATAGGGAATGGTTGAGTCATTTGGAATTCTACGCCACCATTCACATAGATTAGGTGTTTGGTAACTCACATATACTACACACACACACACACACCTCTGAACAATGCACACAATAATCTGTTAGCAATACCCAATTCATCTTCTTATGCTTGTATATAATTAAAATCAGATGCATGCTGGACAGGGTCATTCACAAAGCCTATGTAAGCTTGTCAATCAAAATGGACAGTCACCCAAACTATGTCCGTAGTAATCACAGACATGCCTCACAGAAATGCCTAGAAGCCAGTAAGGTGGAAGCACTCCATCAATTGAGAGTCTGTCTTCCCATGTATAGCAAGCCAGCAACTTTTGAACCCCATAAATGAAAACCTAAACAATAATGGATCCCTTGAATATTTTCACTCATGTGGCCCACTATCACTTCTAATAGTGTGGTTTTGATCTGCTCAAATGTGTTTTGCTTTGAATAATGTTTCCTCACTACTTCTGCAAATATATGTGAGATTATTTTGGTTTTTTTTTTTCTTCATTCTTAAGATGCCAAGAACCTGGGAACACTGAGTCTATGTCCTAGTCACCAATGTTAGTATCATGCAACTCAGTGAAAACAGTATGTTAATTGCAAGTATCAAGTATCAAAGAATTCCTTGATGTTGGCAGCTCCATTTTATTTTGGAACTATTCTTTTTAGTCATTTTTAAAAATTATTTTTCCAGAGATAAATTTGGTGGTTTTATTCTTTTAACAGAAAACAAATCTAGAAACCCTTAAGGATTTAACCTTTAGCACAAAATTAAAACAGTCTCTGAGACATACAATTGCAAGCAGACGCACATCCATCCGTGAGTTTTGATGCCCAGTGCTGCTGCCACCTTTCCTGAAGGTGAGGAGCAATCAGAAAGTATCTCTTTTACTAACTGCTTAGTTTTCTTTATGCTTCTAGAGTAACATCTGCTGGAAAAGAACACACTCTTTCCACACAACATAGAAACACACACACACCACACACACACACACACACACACACACACACACACACACTAAAAACAAATGTGCATCCTGGATGAAGGAGCAAGTATGGCTCAGGTATCCTTCAGGCATGCTCAAGAATCAACAACATCAAGTACAAATGATGCTGAATTACTGTCCAGTGTCCTGAGCAGTTTGGCTCTGTTAAAACCTCCTAGTGCCTAGAGGTTTATTGACTTTATCTTTCCAATAGAACTGCTAAAGATTACAATTCTAAGCAGCATTATGTAGGCAGATGCTCTCATTCTCTCACACAGTTCTGCCCAGATATATTTACATCTTTTTGCACATAAAACAAAATGAAGACATGTGTTAGGGATGCCTGTTACCAGTAAGCTACCCCCATCCTATGGAGCTGGGAGTTTATTGCTATGCTTATTTCCTGGGTTGAAGTATTAAGATAATTCTACCTAAGAAAAATGAGCCACATTTCCAGAATAAAAGGGATTTTCTTTAGAGGCATCTTATTAGATGTATTTAATCACCAAAACCCCTTTGAATGTCAATTTCTGTGGTCATATCCAAATGTTATCCCTTCTATTTCTAACTCTACACCGATTTCATGCCAAATATCCTGGTGGAGCACCAAACGCCGCAACGGGGCAGCTTCTGCTCTGTTGATATTTGTTCATGTAGCACGCACTAGACAGATGTGCTTCAAACTGATATGAAAAACAGAAGGAAAAAGAAGCACATTCGGAAACAACCCAAAACTTATTATCTCAAGAAGAAGAAAATCGGTAAAATTGTTGTCCTACCTTGAGAGACTTGGGCAGATTGACCGTTGTGTCTTCTGCTAAGCTGAGCAAGGTTAGCTTCATTTCCTCAGCCGAGGGATGTTTGGGAGGGCGAGGTGGAGGATGTGATAGAGAACTTTCATACCTCCTCATCATGTAATACTGTTCTTCTGTGATCTCTTCTACAAAACTCCTAACTTGAAGTAGCCCTGCATCCGCAGGCAAATGGCTACTATTAACTAGTCGAACAGTCATATTCAAGCGGCTCATGGGAATTTCCCAACACTCCCCAGGATTTGCAAAGTCGCTGATAAGTAGGTAAGAATCTGTGATGTCCTCCTCTAACTGCAGTCCTGGGGTAGCTGCCAAAATGTCATCTTTAATGGAGAGATCTCTCACAGCCACCTTCACATTGAAGGGCCAGCAAAACTGTGCACAGAGCTCAGAAATCTGATACTGTTTCTTATCATGAATCACCTCTACAAAACCTCCTTCCATATACAGAGGAAGCCGGGCTTCTTCATGGGTCTTACTGAGGAGTTTTTCACAGGTCAGAATGTTTACTTTTCTTGTTCCCTCAAAGACAACTTCTGTGGTCTCTGAATGACGCACTAGAAACTGGTCTCCAACAGACACAGGGGACAGCTCCTTGTGAAGTGTATGGAAAGCTTTGGTGGCCACCACGTGGAGAGTTTCTTTCTTGCTCTTAGCTATCTGCAGGTCATAGGCCGTTGGGAACTCCCGTGGTCTTCTTTTGAACTTGCCTTTGTAGCTAATAGGGATCAAGAAGTGTCTTTTTGGAAAATTGCTGCGAATTTCTGAAGCTAAGATCCTCGAAGCCTGGTACTTTTTGTGGATGACAATGGTTTTCTCTCGCTGCAAAATACTTTGGGGCAGTTGGTTCCCTTGAGATATTTCGATGACTTCAGCGACTACAGGAAACTCTTTGCTGGTCATTTCAAAAAGATCGTCTGTAGACAGCAACTGAAGAAACCAGTTAGCATCATAAGAGTCAGTAATATCTTTGACTTCAACATCTAAACTTGGGAGAATCCGGACTATGTCCTTTTGAACTGAAAATGAAAGAGAAGACAACTGACATCTTGTTTAAAGAGCTCTCATGAGATGGTGTCTGGGTAGAGATAATCTCCCGATACCGTAGATAAATTTCATTTAGGAGGGAGAAAAGAATTCAAATAATCATAATTTTTCTTATGTCAGACTTTTCAGTTTTGAAACTTTATGATGAAAATAAAATGATATATATACCAACATGCTCAACTCAAGAAATAGAGGTTACCCAACCCCTATATTCATGTAAAACTCAGCAAAAATCACTTCTCTCTTACTACTACAAATGGTAATCACTCTCCTGACTCAAATGCTGCTCATTCTTAAATATATGCATATATTTTATGGCATGTATCATACATCCATATAAATGTACATATAAATAGACAAGTGTGAAAGTCTTATCACTTGATTTTAAGTCACATTTCTGAGATCCAGGAATTATATTTAAAATTATTATTGAAGCAAGCTTTGCAATTCATAAAGAAACTCATGTATAAGGTATCTAATATAACCTTCACACAAATATTATACTAGAGGACAAAACAACATGCCAAAAAAAAAAAAAAAAAAAAAGACCCACAAAATGTAAGATACTTTAAGTGTTGTATAGAGACCGACAATTTTTAAATGTCAAAATTAACTTTTTTCCACCAGTGTAATATTTTGCCCAAGTAGAAATAGTGTTGCAAGATGGCTCACAGTGAAAGGGTACACATGGTAAAGTGGTGGGTGCACACAATTATGTCACTGAGGGCAAGCAAGTCTGTGCTCTAGGAAGTCTTGAGACTTCAGGGCCACTTAAAACATTGTGCTCATACAATTTCTCTCTGAGTAGTAATCTCAAAATATTATTACAAATCTTCTTTAATTAAGATGATTTATAATAGCATATATTTTTGTATGTCTTTCTAACACAAGCTTTGTAACCATTTCTCATAAATCCATATTGTTTCCCATTATCTCTGGTCACTGTAGGTAAATGTCCTTGTTTGGTTGGCTGGTTTATTGCTTGGCTGTTGTTTTGGGGTCGGCAGCAGTTGGGTTGAGCTATGGGATTTCTTATTGGTGACTGTTTGTTTGAGACAGGGCCTAAGTCTGTAGCCATGGCTGATGACCTGGAGTTTACTGTGGATCCCAGACTGGCCTCACCATGTGGCAACCCTCGTGCCACTTTTACTTACTGAGGTTATAAGCATGTGGCAGCACACCTGACACTCTCCCATGTTTTTGGTAATTAAAAACACAAAAGTTTAGAAAATATTTTTTCTAAAGTATTACATGTTATTATTTTTAAATATTAATACTTATTTATTCAGCACCTGACAATATACCATATATAATTTTTATTGTTTCACATATATTCCTTATGACAGAGTTTGTAATGACATAGCATAAAAATTATTTTATTTTGAATAAAAATAAAATAAAATAAAATAAATGGTGGCTTCTACAATGGAGTTCTATAAATTTGCAGGCTCATTTAAAATAAGAAATAACAAAAAGAGGAGCTTCAAGAAAAAATACTCTCCAATTTCTTTTTCAGTTCATTGTATAAAGCTTCTTCCTTAAATTAAAAATATGTGTCATGAGGCTTCTTAAACGCCAGGTAATTTTAGAAACTAAAATCTTGTTAACTGAATAAAACGGGTCAGTTTTAGAGTTCTAGAACAAGCTCTTGATGGCCATCCTAGTTTCATACATTCTTTAAATACAGGAACAATTTGAGTTGGTATGCTAGATGACATTTGGGGTTTGGGAGTATCTCTAAATAATTCCATCAGAATGGCAGAGCCATAATGCAGCCATATCTCTACCTTCATTGCTTGATAGTGTGTACAGTTGGTAAAAAATAGCTTTATTGTTTTTGGAGAATTTCATGGTCTCTGAAGAAAACTTGGGCCAAGATGCCTAACCCCTGCATTCAAATTTCCTGACTTACTTTCAGTATTTTTATTTCTTTTAAATATTTTTATTCATTCAGAATGTTCATATTTTGATCATGTTCACAAATCCCCTGTTTGTTTAAAACCCTTCAAGCCTTGTTAGTAATTCTTAGATATATATGGCCACCCAATAGATTATATTAGAGCTATGAGAAGCCAAAACTCTTCAAGAAAACTGAATTTCTCTTTCCCAGCAGCTGTCAATTACTAATAACTTCTCAGCCAGGAGTGGGACTCCCTGATGCTCTTTCCTCTCTGGGTTGTGATTTGGACTGGCTTGAGTTTGCACGGGTCATATACATGGTGTCAAAATCTCTATGACTTCATATTATAGCTGCCAACTGTTTACAGAACACAGTCGTGTAGCCCTCTACTACTTCCAGGTCTTACAATCTTTGTGCACCCTCTTCAGCATGATCCCTTCCCAAAAGAAAGGGGTATGACACAAATGACACACTTAGAGCTGAGCACTCTACTCTTTACCCCTTGACCAGTCAGTCAATGGTCTCTGTGTTAGTCTCTATCCCCTGCAAAAAGAAGCTTCCCCAATGAGGGCTGCAAGACTCCCTAATCTGTGAGTGTAATAAAAAGTTGCCGTGAGTTGGTACTTTGATTTTTAACTCTTCTGAAGTAATGCTAGTCTGTTTCTTTTTTACATAACATACCAACAGCATTTGACAAAGTGCATTTGATTCCGTCCACTTTGACCTATTTTTCTCTATTTTGTGTTCATTTTTTTCCTGTTTCTTTTCTTTCCATACCACCTGCTGCTCACACACACATGTCTTTGCAAGTGTTTTTGGCTGTCATTCTCTGTTCTTCACTTACAGTTCTCTCTCTATAACCTTCATATTGCATATTCATGCCTTTAAATAGCATCTATCTGTTATAGCTCTAGCAAAATGATGCTCCTGGATTCTATATATCTATTTAATACCTCTATTTACACACATAGAAGGTAACTCAAGATTAACATTCTTGCGGTAAAGTCTGTTCTTCCCCACAAAGAGAATGGTATCTGATGCTTTCTCCATCTTCTTTATCTTTCTTCATTCCACCAACCCCAGAGGCATCTTCAGATTTCCTCTTTTTTTCTGCTACTGGAGGTTCTGCATCCCGGTCAATACAATGCTTGTCTATGCCACATTGTTTCTTACTAGGTTTGTCTCAAGTCTTCCTAATGTGTCTCCAGAACCTCAGACATCAAAAGAGTATCCAAAGACTCTTTCTGAGTGCTACATCAATTATACCTATCATCTCTTCATAGAACTACAGTATCAAATACATCCAAGTCCTTACCTGGTCCTTGGTACTACTTTGATCTGGTCTGGTAACTCAATTAGCTCTAATCCATTGTGGTGCTCTCTCTCTCTCTCTCTCTCTCTATATATATATATATATATATATATATATATATACTTTTTTGTATGCCCTACTTCTTTTGTCTGCTGGTTCTCCTCTAACTAGTCATTTTCATGGCCTCTTGCTCTTGAAGTATGCTCAGATATTGCCTCCTCAATACTATCCATTCTAAATATTATGCTTAAAAACCATAACCCTCAATGTCCCGTGTCCTTGTTGGTTTATGCACTTTCCATGCCTTCCTTTGTTTTCAGTAATTTCAAAGAACATGCGTGTTCTTTATGACCATTTTCTATTATTTATTTCCTCAAATTGGAACATATCAACACATTCATAATGAAAAATTTCTATTTTTTTCCTTAAATTCAAACATATTCACCAAGATCAGAAATCTTTGATGCTTTGCCCATCAATTGCTCATCAATATATTCCAGTCTAGAATGATGTCTCCATCAATCAAATGAGAGAAAAGCAGTTGTCATCCCAATGGCCTTTGAGTGAACACTAAAAGTTGTCATTGAGTAATACTTCCATTTAAAATTTAATTAGATAAAAATAGTTACACTGTCTAAACATGCAGACTTTATTTAAGACAAATCTCTTCAAGTTAAAATTTCTCTCATTCAATGGCCAGCTCTATAGAATATTTGTCACACTTCTATAAAATAATAGGGATGTAAGAGTCTAATATTGCCAAAGTGAACTCTTTTAAGCTCAAGTTTTTATTCTTCAGTGGAAAAAAAACACTGAACAAAACCATTTTTGTATATGCCTAAACACACAGGAAGGTATCATGGTGATATGCTTTAGCTCCATCCAGAATGAAGGTGATGCAGAGCATTCATTCACTGAAAGCAGAACCTCTATTGGAGCCTGAACATGGGTGAGAACCTTTAGGGGTATTGATTAGTTCCTGGGAACTAAATGTAAACAGGAGACTAAACTGTGAGGTTGTACTTTGCAGAGCCTCCTACTCTTTCCTGGGCCTTCTTTCCAGAAACCACAGCAGGTAATCTACATGAAGACTAGAGGAAAACCCCATTGTGCATTTTGCAAAGTGAAGAAAAGAGCAGCTACCAGAGCCTCTGATCTCTTTAAAGAACATATGTAGGGACAGTTATTTGATCAGAGCCTAACAAACGTGTGGTTTTTACCAAAGCCTAAACAATGGGAAGACAGGAATTATCCAACTCAAACAAATGCTACTTTAGGTTCTACATAGGAAAAAGGAAATAACCAATTATCTCTTCTATTTCCACACAGGGTATGGAAAATACCCAACTCCAGCTCAGGATAGGCAGTTTGTCACCCCTGTAGGAAAGGGGGAAGAGGCTGAGAAACACTTACAAAAACCATATCACAGATGCACAGGCTCACTGAATGACTAAGCCTGAATTATGAGATAATGCAATACACCACCCACAAAAGTTTTGACTACTCATATATGTTAACAAAGTTCTGAATAAAAGCCTGACATCTAAGATTCTACAAAGGAGTCTCTAAAGAATGAAAACACTACAGGAAAGTCTAGCCTTTGACACAGCTAGAGCATGAAAAGTAACAAAGAACAAAACAAACAAACAACCTTCTCCCTCGCCACAGAAACATAGAAACCTCACACTGTTAACTATTTGTCTTTGTTTCTTTCACTGGAGCCACCCTTTCTGGATTCCAGATGTGCTGTAAAAGACAAAAGACACATCTGATGAAAAAAACGCTTTTGTCAAAGCCAAGTTCAAGTTGAATGCACACTTGTAATCCCAATACTTGAGACATGGAAGCAGGAATTCATGGTTATCCTCAAGCCAGCATGGGTTACACGAGACTGTGATTATCAGCAAACCAATAGCAATCAAGAAACAAACCAAATTAAATATGGAAGAGTTTTTGGAAACATTATACCAAATATTTCGTACTAATCACTATGCAAACAGACTGAAGAGAAAAAGATGGACAATGTAAGAGAAAGATAGAAATTCTAGGGGAAAAGTAACTGGAACGGAGACAAAGAATGACTTGATGGATTACAAAATAGACTCAATACTGCCAAGGAAAAGAACTGAGAAGTTGGAAGACAAGCAAATAAAACAAAAGGGTTGAAAAGAATGAAACAGAGTAGCCAAGAACTGTGTTACAAAAGATCCAACACATATGTCATGAGAACACTCAGAAGAGAGGGAGAACAGAAGAAACATTAGAAGTAACAGCAGCATGCCTTCCAAAATGCATGAAATGGGAGAACGCATCCCAAAAATATCTACCTATGAATACCATGTTCAAATAACTTGAAAAGATGTCACAATGTTTCTTGCTCAGAATTAAAACATTCTGTTCTTAGCAGGAGGGTAGCTAAGGTAAGCAAATAAATAAAACTTGATCTCCTAAGTTTTAGAAGTGGGATAGATATAACTATTAATACAGTGAGTATTGTTATATCAAAAGATTGTCCCCAGATATCTACTGCACTTTCATTTTTCTCAGAAAACAGTGTCAACTGCTTTTATTTAAGATTTCCATAGTACAAGGAAAAAAAATTCACATTTCAAAAAATTTAAAAATCATTTTGAGTATACCTAGTAATATTTTGTAAAGTACAGTTACAGTTGTTTAAGAGTATACATATGTGTGCATGTGGGTGCATGTGGTGAATGTCTGTGTGCATGTGTGTATGTGCACGTGCATGACTGTTTGTGTATATGTGCATGTGTGCACGTGCATTATGAGTTCTTTTAAGAAGTATTTATTATTCTACAATTGGAAAAAATGAATCTTCTCCTGTGATAAAAACAATCTAGAGAGAGTGTTGGCTGAGTTAGAAAATGTCACTTGCTGAAGTGTTGTCTTTGACTTCAAAATGACAGACAGCTAAGACTGCAGTAACTCAGTAGGAGAGGCTCTCCTGGAGGTATTTGTTGCAAATTTTCTAGTTTGAAACTAGACTGAGGCAGAAGCAATATGTACTTGACAACTGTAGTTTAGACTTTCCAAATTTTCCTTCTGGGTAAATATGAATTATTCTAGCTGGATATGTTATCAGGTTATCCAAAGGGGATTGTTATGAAAAACAATTTGATTCCATTTTCTCTAACAAATCAAAACTTGTACTCCTGAGTTATTTCACCTTTCCCTTTCCCTCTTTTTCTCTCTTCTTCCCCCTCCTCTCCTCTACTTCCTCCCCTCCCCCTCTTCTCTCTCTATCTCCTCTTGTTCTTTCAGACAAAGTCCCTGCTGTGTAGAATAAATGTTATCGAGAGGGTTGTACTTCCTGTATGGCCCACCAGAGAGACACTTTTATTTCGGTCTAAGTTTGTGGTCCCCACTAAAAAATATCTTTCAAGAGAAAACAAAATATATATATTTAATCTTGGTTGGTATTGCATAATACCTGTTTCCTTGGATACATAATTTTCACTTGTAGAATACACTAAAATTTTGCTTGGATGTTCTTATGGAGATCATGGAGGGGATATGGAGTTTCTACATGAACCAAGTTCTTATCATTTAAAGCTCTGATTTCTCCCCAATTATATTTATACTATGTTGGTATTTAATAGGAATGGCAATGATTACTTACTCATTGGTAGTTTTACATTGTTCCAGACTCTTAAATGAAAATTTGCTTTCTAGTTCTATCACTTTTGCCTGAATTTTCTTGCTAATTATTTTGTAAATTTTTTTCAATTTTATTTCAAGTATGCACAAGTATTTAGTAATATTTGCAATTACATCATGTAGTATTTTCAGAATTTACAGTAGGTCTAGCCAAAAGTCTGGCCAAGGACTAAGTTAAGTGAGCAAGAGAGGATTATGCAAAAAATATGTCTTTATAATCCTCTTATACCTCAAAGTTACTACAAGGATAAAATAGTAACACAGAAAGAGAGAAAACCAACACAAACAAAACAAAACAAATCTGACATCAGCAAGGTAACATGTGAAGGAGGCAGAGATCAGCTGTAAGAAAGTGAAATGTTTGGGTTGACTAGGACAATGAATGAGCGTGTGCCTGAGCACAGAAACATGGATAAAAGTAAGCCTTCCCTGTCCCACAGAATTCCCAAAATGCTTGAGAACTGGAGACATCTAAACCATTTAAATATGAAAATAAAGGGAGGGGTATTAAAAAAGAATTTATTCGAGTGTCTGAATATTAAAATTCAGGCCTTTAGGGATGATTCTACATCTTCATCTGCAGAGAAGACTGGCTTCCAGACAACTAGGAGGAAGGTCTTAAATCCCATGCACACAGTGACATACCTACTCCAACAAGGTTACACCTATTCTAACAAGGCCACACCTCCTCCAATAATGCCATTCCCGGGGCCAAGCATATACAAGCGTTCACATTATCTAAAGCCACAGGGATCATGGTGATTTCTTCAGCTACTCATCATGTGGATTCGATAACTCCATAACCACAGAAAACAGCAGGATAAAGTCTCAGTGAAACTATGTACATTCCAGATGAAAGATAGTAGAAGTGCAGTAGTGCTGCTGCATGGAGAAGCCTGGAAGTCATCAACACAGAGTCTACAGAACCGAAGCTTTGTTTAAAGCATCTCACATGTTAATAAGGGCACATGGCAAAAGTCAGCAGGGATCAAGGGGAACCACCTAACTAAAATGATGGAACGAAACATGAAGGAAGACAAAACAAAACAAGAAACCAAGTGAAGGATATAAATGCATTAAAATTATAGAAAATATAGAAATTTCTCTGGATTAGAATACTGCATCATTAAAGCTAAATTGGGGTGACTAACATTTAAAACTATATATGACATAATTTTGGGAAGGTAAAAATATGAAAGCTGAACTTTAAAATTCATCGTGATGGTAGAACTGTGTGAAGGAACGTTACATGAAGCTACACTAAGTCAGGGAGGCAAAAGGGGAAAGTGTTAGTTAGGGGTTGAGGTTTTGATACGCATTTGAAAGTCAAAGACAGGCAGACCACAAAGTATTATTGAGAAGGCATTAGCACTAAAAGTCTTTTCAGAAAAGAAACACCTAAGTTACCAAATGCAAAATTGCCATCACTATGAAAGTTCAAACCTGCCACAGCCACAGTCAAGACCATAGGATGCCACAATCGCTCAGAGGAGCAGAGATGTTAAGAAATCACATTGTCTACCTAGAATTTCATAATGGCTAAACTGTCCATTTCATGTGTGGATGTTGAGGATAGAGTTTTCAAACCTGCAGATTCTTGACTTAGAAAGCATGAAGAGGGTGGGTCTTGTCAGAATTAGAGAGAAATAAAGAAAGAAGAGATTCTTTATTGATTATGGAAATAGCTACTTCACACAAACAAGGCAGAAGAAGGCACCACCAGGGTGGGTTGTAATGGATGCCCCTATATAATAGGTCTATATAGCAACAGATTAAGGTTGGACTACAAGGATTGGAACTCCAGAAGGAATGATCTCAGAGGGAAATTTTATCTCAGAGAGACTGACTGATAGCTTCACTGTGGGAAAATGCATGGATGGGTTCTTTTCTTTTCCTTCATTTTCTTCCTTTTCTCAGATATAGTGGCAATTGTTACTATCTAAAATGCTCCATGACTTGAAAATTCACTCATGTTCCTATCATTTGGAAGCAGGAAGGCAAACACCGGAAAGCAGGGGAGAAAATACTAACCAGAGTTACCTTAGAGTAGGAGAATGTAGGGGAAATTGGAAAATAGTCGAAGCTATAAGGTTCACTTGCAACCTTGTCATTTCTTTCTTGGGTGTTATTTAGCTTTTTTGGTTTTTATAAAAGTTGGAAATATCTTCTTTAAATTCAAAGACAGAAACAAGGGGGAATGCTTCAGGGAAACAGTGTGGTCAAGTCCAAGGCATTAGGAAACTACAAATGAGAGTATATTTTTTCTATTTATTTGTTATCTAATATATGATATTCAAAACAATTTTGCTCAGTCTTCTTTTTGCTTAGCGGTTTGAGCTTATGACATGAGTTCATATTTTTATATAACTTCATGAAGACTGAACCACCAAGCTTTGGTCAGCATTAAGCTTTCCAACAAAAGATAAAAGGATCTATGTGATGGTAGAATTTTTTAGTTAAGAAGGATCTAATTATTGATCCATGCATCAAGACATACGATATATAAAGTCAATATTCAAAACCTCTATTTTCAATTTTTCACTTGTCAATACTGAAACTTCCATGGGCCTCATCACATGAATTTTATATTTTTTAATAAGCAAAACCACATTTTGAAACTACTTTTATGAGACAAGTAGTCACAGGATTTAGATAATCTCCTGAAAATGTGGTAACACTTTGACCAATGTCTTAGTGTCCCTGATAGCCAGGAAGATATTAAGCCTATAAAGGAATTTTGACCAGAATCCAGGAACATGTGTTTCCCTTTTAACATGATGGCTCTCAACATTCCTAATGCTATGACCCTTTAATACTGCTCCTCATGCTGCGGTGACCCAAACTATAAAATTATTTTCATTGCTACTTCATAAATGGAATTTTGCTACTCTTATGACTTGTAATGCAAACATTTGTATCTCCTGATGGTTTTAGTTGACTCCTGTAAAAGGGTTGTTTGACACCAAAAGGGGTCATGACTCACATGCAAAGTGATGTAATTTATTTCTACTGATTTTCCTTTTTCTGGAATACAAATTGTCACATTAATAACATATTAAAAAAACAGCCACAAGAGTAAAATGTTCATATTCCCTCTTTTTATTACTTGTCATGTTTTTCTTTTCAGGAAATCAATATTTCATAGCTATTTAGATAATTTCCCATCTTCCATTAAGGTTACTGTAAAATATCCTATCTTTTCCAGACCAGTTCTTTTTCCTGTCACTTTGGTGGGGAAAGCACTCAAGGCTAAAGGGTTTAGACTCTGCCTGATACCCAGGCACAGTAAAAGCAACTGTGCAATGTCTCTTAAATTCAAGGAGCATCTAACCTCCATCTAAAAAAAATAATGCAGAAGACCACAACAGAGTTAAAGCTTCTTCTCATACTTAGAGAAAAATGTCTATAACCCAAAAGTTTTTTTAAAATGTGTCACTTATGATGGGTTCTCCTACTTTGTTTATGTGAAACAGTCTGCATACATGCAGGCTCATATTAGACCAATACAGATAAGTAATATTTAAAATTTCCTAAAGAAATATTGCCCAGAATAATGAATATGAAAATTTTATTTTAACACATACTGGAAACTGTGCTTAAATATTTCATGAAGGATGTTTAACCAAAGGTTGGTTCTTGGTTAAATGGCAGAAAACTCTATTTAAATCTACAGGAACAATTCTAATAAACCCTGCTCTTCTGCTGTTTATATTTAACGAATGCATATGCATCCGTAATGCGTATGCATAGAAGATAAAATCAAAGGCTGAGATTAAGGTTGACCAGTTGACCAAATTGGCTTCCACAAGATTGCTAGATCTTGCTGATGGTACATCGTGCACATACTAAGTACATCTATGTTTTCTGTCTTTCCCATTGCTCTGTCCATTGAAAAGAACTGTAACATCTAGCTGATTTTTCCACTAGAATTACTATGCTCACATGTTCTACATCTTCCAGCTTAGCAGTCTTTTTTGATTAGGACAAATTTCAAGTTTATCTCTTTGGGTAGTCTTTATGACTTTCTGTGAATGGTCACCTCCCTTCCCCAACAAACACATATGTGCCCTGTGTATTTTCATGTTTATCTCTGCTCTTTTTTATAGAGCTGTAATGAATTTCCACTCACTTGCTTACTCACTTTGCCACAAGTTGCCTAATTTTGTCTAATTTTGCATGGTTTGAGTACATCTACTTCATCTATCAACATTTGATTCCTAATCCAAATTAATTAAAACTTCTAATGTCTCTCTCCACATGTTTAGGCTCTGGTTTTGTTCTCATTTATAAGCACATGACAGGTAGAAGATGATAATTTTAGAAAAATCAGATGATTTGAAAATAATAAAAACTATTATTCATAAACAATCAGAAAAACACAATCATCCATTTCAGTTGCCTGCTTTGAACTCTAAGTTCTAAAATTTGCTGCAGTGTCAATATTTTATAAAATCAAACCATGCAAACTCTTTCGATACCTTTAGTTCAAAACGAATTGAT
>NC_034610.1:51279178-51307234 GCF_900095145.1 Mus pahari | reverse complement strand
CCTGCCTCTGCCTCCTGAGTGCTAGGATTAAAGGCGTGCTCCACCACGCCCAGCTGCAGACTTTTTAACATGATAAAATTCAACTCACAATTCTAAAACTTACCAAAAGCCACATGCTTTCTTTTTGTAAGTACGTAAGGGCAATGAGGACAGAGAAAAATCAATTTTGAGATATTTAAGGAAGTAGCTTTTGACAATGTATTTTGGTTCAGCTTGATGATCTTAAATGATTTAGTACTCTCTTAATTTACTTTGAAAACCACTCCAAGAGGGCAAGCACATGTTATCCAGAGCTTTCATTTAGAAAGTTACTGAACCTTGGTGCTCACTTGTGTTAAGTAACTGCCTACTCCTCAGCTGTATTCTCTGCTCCCTTTTATTTTTTTTGAGTCTTGCTAAGTTGACCACATTGGCCTTGAACTTTCTGTGTCAACTGGGCAGGTCTGAACTTGCCATACTCCTACCTCAACATCGTGAGCAGCCAGGGTTATTAGGCATGCTAACATGTTGGGCTTGAACCAGGTTCGGAATTTAATACTCTTCTGATTTCCCTAAGTTTGAATATTTAGAATAATAATGGTCTTTGTAGATATTTTAAAATATAAGAAAATAAAACAATGAAGACTGCATTTTGAAATACACCAATATGAAAATTACGTTAACATATCATCTTTGTTAAGTCAAGGAATCTGTGTTAAAAGAAATTGTAACCAGTCATAAATGGGTAAGATTTTGAAACAAAAGTTGTCATGAAGTAAGAATAACGCATTCTGTAAAGAAAACTGATTTCTGATTCTTGTTCTAAAAATTAACTCTTAATGACCAATAATAAAAATAACAAGCACTTTAGTCTACCTTTATCTGATAGTTTAGCAACTTATGCTTGGATAGAACATTAAATGGTTTATAATATATCTGCAAACTCACTTCATAATTTTCTCTTTAAGGCAGTGCTATCTGTGGTTGGATATATCTTTGGAGAACCTAAGTCTAAGTGACCTAATGAATGATAGGGACGCAGTTCCATTCTTCAGGTTCTAAAAGCTGCTCTAGCCCAAATCTCACAATGCATACTCACACAGGATCCCATCCTCAGTGCATACTTACATTTCAGCACACCTTGGATTTCATAAACAGGTTTGAGAATCAGTGTACCATAAAAGTCTTCTGGGAATGGGTTGCTTGAGTCCCACTTATTGGAGAAATCTGTAAGTTTCACTGTCCGTGTTCTGTTCTTGGGAATCTTCCATTCAACAATTTCTTTTAGGGTATAGATATGTTCATCCTCACACTCATAAAATTCTCCTTCTTGTGACAATGGCAACATAAATGAGTGGCTCTGATGATTCCTTACCACACCACAATTCATCAGCATTTCTCCATTAATCTCTTCAACTGAGTTGAACCGGATTGGCTCACCCTGCTTAATAATGAGATTCTGTAGCTTTAGATCCTTCAAGTGATAAAAGCAAGGCTGACCTAGTCGGCCGGGTCCAATATTAACAGTTCTGGTGATTTCCTCGATTGACAGGTACGGAGTTTTATCAGCCATGACCTTAAAGAGACCTAAGAACAGAACAGTGTGCATTATTATAATGAAAGTTCACATAGGAAAATCAAAATGATGACTCCATATCATAAGCATAGTATAACTTTTAAATATTAAGTACTTATTTTATGTACATGTGTGTAGACATAAGTGTGCAGACATGAGTGTGCATGTACATGGGTGGGAAGGCTAGAGGACTATCTCTGTGTCATCTTTAGGAGCCTTGCCCTTTTTAATAATATCTCTCCTTTTGGCCTAGAGCTCACTGATTGGGTGAGACTGGCTCTCCAGTGAGTACCAAGGATTTCTCTCTCCACTTACCAGGACCTGGGATTAAAAGTGCACACGTTCATCCCCAACTGTCTTGGGATAGAACTCAAGGCCTCATGGTTGCTAAGTAACCATTTTATTGACTGTGCTATATGCTCAGCCTAGGATGCTCATTTGAATCTTAAATTCCTCCAGGAAAAATGTCAGAATATATTTGTAAATTTTCAAATCATCTGAACAGGAACAGAAATGGAAACAAGAGGAAGAGTCTTGAAAAACTCAATATCCTGTCCTTAGAAATAGGAAATCTGATGACAATGTGTGCTGTCATGACTACCAATGTAATTTTTGAGACAGGAATTTATAATCTCAACATTTTTCTAATTTTTAAAAAGAGAAGACTTGATTAACTTTCCCATGAATGTATTCTCCTGGAGACACACTGAGTTAAAGAATGGAATACATTTCCCAGAACTAAATGGATTTGGTTAGATTTTGATTGAAAAGCTGTACAGCTGCAACTAGAGGGTGAATGTACTAAATGTAGTTGAACTATTTGCTTTAAAATATATTTCATCTTGTGGATACTTTACCATAATGAACAACAATTGCATTGTTCTAATTAATGTCAGAATTCTTAGCTACATTTGAAGCCCTATGACTCTCCAAAGGAGAATTTGACATGTACAATCTCCCATTTTTCTTTTCTTATAGAATTCTTGGAGGAAAACACACATTAATAAATTATGACTGTATCCTAGTATATCAATGCTCCTCACAAAGTTTTATGGAGCTTAGCTTAGATTATTGATTGGACTGATTTTTGTGCAGGTATAAGCATATGATGTGTCTGTATGTAAAATTATAAATATAATCTTTTCAATCTGTTTATGGATATGATTGTGATATATTCATAATTAGAAACCTTTTATGGACATCCTTTTTCCTAATAATGTGTGTGATTTATTCTTCATATATACTTACTTATTGTATGTTCATGTGTGTGTGACACACATGCCATGTGGAAGTTAGCAGATAACCCACAGCAGATAGGTTTTTAAGTTTTTCCCATGTGGACCCCAGAGACTCAGGTTATCATGTCTGATGAGTAGTGAAATTCCCGGCTGAGCCATCTTCTTGGCTGTTACTGTTATTCATAAATTAAGAGTTTTATCTTAAGAAACAAACATGTAACTTGAAAAAATAACATAAGAAAATAAAATGTGTTGAGGCTAGTTAATAGGTGAATTTATTCTTTCAAATCTTTTACACTTGATAGAGTTATAACTTATAATTTTTATTATATTTATATATACCTATATGTATGACAAGACCAATGCCATGACATGTGTGGCTGGGGGCACTTGAGCGAGTCTGTTCTTTGCTTCGATGATGTATGTGCTATGGATCAAAGTCAGGTCATCAGACTTGGCAACAATTGCCTGCACACACTGAGTCACCCTGTGAGTCCTTAACCAGCTCTTAATGATTTTCAAAACACTAGAAAGTGAAACTTTTAAAAAAGAGATGTAAAAGTCTGAGAATTTTTTTTCATATGTGTCATTTATCCTCACAATTATCTTGTGGGAGCAGTAAAGAAAACCATGTTACTGGGGAAACAAGGAAAAGATCACAATTTTCACAGCCTAATCACGGCCCCCAAATCTCTAATCAGAGCTGTGACATCACACTCTGCATTTAGCCACCAAGCCAATCTGTCTCCCTGTTACACATGTGACTTACAAAGATATTGTTCACAAGAACAGTGTGCTTATTCTGAGTCTTAGGCATGTGTGCAGCTCTCCCGGGTGACTTTCCCTTTGCACAGACCAGCCTCGCCCAAACCCAGGGAGAAAAGAACACTCAGTTAGTTCTCTGTCCAGAATTTATTCTCATCAGACAGTGTTCTACCATTTTCTCTTCTCTGTAATCAATTTTCAACAAATATAAAACAAATTTAAAAGTTATATTTCCTCAAAATAGATCAGAGCATGACATTGGATATATCACATGAAAACATTCAGATTATTTTTATTTTAGTCTAATCATCAAGCTTCTTCCCTGGCTTCAACTAAATTTATTTCCTCCATCTCTAAAATAAATAATTTTGAAATAAAATTTTGCTACTTTTCTTCATCATCTCATATCTGCAATATTAGAGATTTTAACTTATTAACAGCTCATCATGGTCAGCAATTTTCATGCATGATACAATTTCATTTTCAAAATAGCAAAATAAAATTGTTCACATTGATAAAACATGAATGATTCATAAATAAAGTTGTGAACTTTTGAATAGATCTCTTATCATCAACGCATAGACACATAGTAATGTTTTTGGCTTTCAGAAGTACAATGACTTAATCACAGATATGCATGTCAACTTTTCATTATTATTATGAATCATAAGCTGCCTAGACTTTCATAAGTTGACAAGAGTTGTTTCCATGTTGGTATCTAACTTCTCTTTTGGGTGTAGAAAGACATAGAGCTGTCAAAGATAATTTTCGAATCAGGAGAAGAAAATGATTTTTAGAGCATTGTCTGGCTTCCCTGGTACCAGATGGTATTCTGTAACCAAGTTCGTGTACATTCAGTGTGCTGTAGTTTACCAGCCATATTTAAGCAGATTTTAAAATACATGATTATAAGTTCCAAATACAGCAATCCTCATTAAATACCTTTACATATGCCCTACAAGAACCATGTACTGAAAACAATACCAACAATAACCCATGAGAACAAAGCCAAGCAGGGAGGCAGAGCTAACATTTCTACTCACATGTTAAGTTTTTCTTCAGCCACATTATAAGGTATAATAATGAAACAAGTGGCTCAAATTTCCTTAATATTCCAAAGTACAAATATGAGCTTTATATACTCTTAATATGAAGAAACATTTACCTCTGATATACAAGTAAATCCAATATATACAAAGAGAAGCAGGTAAAATTTCTCTAAAAGAATTCTTTTATATATATGAATATATGTGAGATGATATTATGAATTAAAGTGTTGGCTAAGTGTCTCAAGTCTGTTGTAGAACGTCCTTCTAAAGAATTCAAATGCCTCTAAGAAAGAAAGAGATGCATTTGTGGTGGCTTTTTACCACCAATGTGTGTGTGTGTGTGTGTGTGTGTGTGTGTGTGCGTGTGTGTGTGTTAGAAATGTATGCTAATTTTTTAAAGGAATAATACATGTGAAAGGGCTGGCTTGAGGATAAACTGTCCAGTTTTAGATTTCTGTGAATCTTGCCTCACAATCAGTAAAGCAGAGGCTCCCTTGGATAATCTGTAAAGAGGGTTTGGTTTATAATCAAATTCCTAAACATCCATATTATTCAGTATTAGTCTCTAAGATCTCTCACTTCACACATATCTTGTTGCTTTTCTATCAATCTGTTTCATCTCTAAGACATTTTGTAGTAGACCTGTGTATCCCTATGAAAACTTTTACAAAGGCTCCCCAAACATGGTGTTTTCATAGAACTTCTAGCATGTGAATCGATGGTCAAGCTCAGGGTATAACTGTTTACATGAATTATCCTATAAAACAAAGCACTTAAGGTCCTTAAGTAAATGCAGGGGCCCATAGTGATAGTAACATGTTAGTCTTCCACAGATTTCCTAATCCAGAACAAAAGTGGAACACCCTGAGCCTATGATGGAGTCGTACAATTTTCACAGGAAATTCTTCATGACTGATTCCCGTTCTCTTGGCTGGAGCGGCTGCAGAAAGTCTCAAGAAGAACAACCCAATAAGGACGCAGGAGTAAGTCCAGGTGTGTGACCTGGAAATGCTACATGGAAATTCAATTGAATAGGTCAGTGAGATTAAGGCTGACTGTAGAAATCCTGTGTCCGTGCGTCATTATATGACATGAGATCAGAATATCACTCTAAGTTTTGTTAGAGGGTCTTCAAAATGCCATAGATTGATGGACGTTAGGCACTAGAATCCAAGTTCGTGGACAATAAGAGCTAGGTAGTTTCAAGTAGGGATGGCTAGTTCTGAAACCTGGGGTTCAGGTCTAGCCCAGCCCTTTCTTCACTATAAACCCTTGGGGATACATTGTCCTCTTCTAAAAAGTAAGGGAGATGATATCACCTACGTTATTAGGTTATTATGATACTTAGACTAAAACAGGTAGCATTGTTAACACAAAAACAACGGTTACTATTTCTCTTGTATTTTTTTCACTCTGGGGTTCAAAGCCATTGAAGGCTGATTGTAAGGTCAGATCTTATAATATCACTACAAGTTCAATGCCAACTAAAGCACATTAAATTTTCCAGGCTGAGTCCAATAGACAAAAACAGAAGCTGCCACTCAGCCCTGAGCATACAGTGAGCAAATTTTCCCAGTAATGATAATTTCCAGACTTTACCACAGTGTTTGAAAGTAGAATTAAACCTTGGGTGACATGTTTAGGTGGCCCACCTTTGGAGAAGTATTTCCAAGTTGCTTACAGGGATCTGAACCTATGCTTTGATAAAGGGCTGAAAATTTACCTACCATAATTTTCTGTCATAAATAGGAATGGTAGAGAGCATAGAGATGTATGCACATTTAAATGCACATGTGCTATTTGCAGCTATTCACAAGGCATACATTATACACAGTCACCCAAGTTGCCCTGAACAAAAGATGCCACAAAATGTCAAGGTGTTTTTGAAAACACATTTTATTCAGGACTCTGAAAAGTAGTTGAAGCCATTGTGGGGGTGGGGGGGGTGGGGGGAGCACTCCTCCCTCTGCTTTTAAGATCTTAATTTGCTAATGGAATGTTCGTGGAAAGATTTTTGGGAGCCATGTGGGGCTGGTTGTGTTGTTCAGTATTGATGTTGCCTGCAAATTAAATGTACCTAAGTAGCCACCTGTTTGTGCTTATGATTATGTAAAGCCCCATATGTTTCCCTCTCTACACATGGGAGGTAAGTACTGAAAAAATTATTCTGGTGTGAAGGATGAAAACAGCAGCCATTCTTTTGTAACTGTCAGCATATGCCATGGTGTTTCTGGGGAGCATGCTGCTGTATTTGATGTGTTTGCTGATTCTTGTCATGTAGTCAGTGGCTTTTCCTTTTTCTTTTTAAATCTGTTGTTACCCATAGTTATGCAAAAAAAAAAAAAAAACCATTAAAATCAGTTTACATTCAATTCAAATTCAGAGAGATATAATTTTTCTGAGGTAAGCATGAGTTTGAAATAGACTTTGCAGATTATGATTTAAATCATTCGATTTGCAACATAAAACCGATGTCTTTACCCCCACCTAAATTCACCCCTCCCCTGAAAAAGTATCCTACTGCTCCCACCATCATCCTTCGAGTCCATACAACATGGATTCAAAATTCCCACCAGAGCATGATACTTTCAACCTTCTGCAACCCATGCTGCCCCACTTGGCTTGTCTGAAAACACATTTACTGGCCTCTGAATATTCTCTTCAGGTTACCTAAGAAACAACTTAGCCCAGATCACAGCCAGGCTTCCTCTGGACATATGGCTTCCCACTCCACGGACTCCTTAAACTAATCCACTAACCCTGCCTCCAGTTCAACCTGCAACTTCTCCCTCCCTGTTTTCCACGCCTTCCCCTGGGACTGTTGGTTGTTGAAGGTCTTCAGAGCCTGTGAGCAATGCTCATGGGAATATGCTTGCCCTGTGTTCTTGCCTCCCACCCTTCATCCCGTGTAGTGATTTTTGTTCCCTGTGGATGAAGTGAGCTTTCTGTATACAAATGACCAGTGCAGGATATGTATTTTAAATACTGACACACGATGGATGCAAGTTTCTACTTGCATTGTTACTATTTCTGTGTCGGAACATAACTGAGGAAAAGAGGCACTTTGTAGTCAACTGACAGAGTCTTAGACTAAACGTTTGTGTTTATGTACAGCTTTTTATAGTGCTGTGGCAGCTAGCTTCATACATTACAAGAATATGTACGTGTGTATGTTCTTTATTAATGTGTAGCCAGTTTACACTGTTTTACACATTTTTAGTATTTGAAGGTGCATTTTTAGTGTTTTCTGGAAGCTAATTTCAACATTAGATATAATAAATAAACATACAAATAAATAAATCAAAAGGAAAGGACTTTACACAAGGAAGGTAAACAACTCAGGCTTTTTCTATGCTTTCTGCCTATGAGTATCATAACTAATAAGATTTTTGACAGTTTAGTAGCCCTCTTCAAACTCCTAGTAAACATTTCAATTACTGCCTGGTGTTGGTGGTGCATGTCATTAATCCCAGCAATACATAGGCCGAGGAAGGTGGATCTCTGGTCTCAGAGTGTGTTCCCTTCCAGGACAGCCAGGGCTACATGGAGAAAATTTATCTTGGAAAAAAAAATCACTTACAAACAAAGATGATAGAAAATACCAAAACTACATCATCAAACCTAAGAATAAAGGACCAGTTATTTCAAAAAGCCAAAAATAAGGATGAAAGTTGAAACTAAGTATTATAAAGGTCTTTTGGGGCTGAGCTGAATTTAATGAAAGGTGCCTATGTATTTTTAGCAGGTACTCATGGTATGATCAGACAACTGTTGCATACCTGCTGTGACATGTGTCAAGGTGGACAGTGAGTTCTTATGAAATGTTTCCCAACCCAGAGGATGATGGAACTGGTGAGATCAAGAACTTAGCCACAAGTTCACTCAGACCTTTTTTTTTTTTTTCAACTTGTAGAGAGGCAGCAAATGTCTTTAGTATTCACTATGCTGATATATTAGCTATAAAAGCAGTTAATTCAAAATAAAATCATTCATATCTTCACTAGAAATGAAGATCTGAGCCTTTTCATTTTTTGACATACACTTAAAATCTCTCTGTATAGACAGAAAGATTTTTTCAAAACACTGAAACACAACTATATAATTTATTTGTATAGATTGCCTCTCAAACCATGATTAAACCTAATGCTTTAAGAATTTTCCACACATAAAACTTTTAATGGCTGAATAACCCAATGTAACATTTATCATTACTTATGATATATGCATCTGGAATTTTAGTTGATTGCATTATCTTGTTCTAATAAAGATTCTGAAGCTAGTATTGCCTTATAATTTACTCCAATATGTACAGAGGCCCTTTCTTCTGTAAATTACCACTCTAGAAAGGCTGGACCAATGCGTAGACAAGTACATCCCAGTCCTAACTCACAAGCTCTACACATATGCAAAGCGAATATTTGGTAGTTGACTGAATTTTGGTAGTTAATTTATCAAATAATCTCAGATGAGCTAGGCAATCTATTGATGAATTTAAGGTCAGAGTGTTAACTTATACCGGTAAGTACAAACTAGATTCCACGTGAGTAAAAACCATTTGAATTATTTCTGTCCATCCTTCATTCCTCAGTTAATTTCATTGTGGATAGTATGTTTGTGTGTCTGTAGAAACTGAACCTAGAGCTACACAGACCCAAACCAACTGCTTTACCACTAATTTAATTCACACCCTCAGCCCCATTCTCCCATTTTCTATTTTGTGAAAGTGTCTAGCTAAGATGTCAGGCAAGACTTGAGTTCTCTCTGAAGCCCAGGAAGACCTTGACTTTGATGATCTTGACCTCAGATACTAGTAAAGGTGAGACTACAGATCTGTCCCATTAAGGTAAGCTTTATTGGTTTCATTTTGTTTTATACTTTAGTTATAATCAGTATTATAATTTGTAATCTGGAAGCTATTTAAAATAGACTTTGTCTTACCTAAATGTTATTTTTTTTTTTCTGTGTAATGGAGAGTTGATGATCCAACTCAAAAACCTTTTTCTGAATTGTTTGTAATTATTAATGGAGATACACTTTGTTTGTAAATAAAACGACTCAATAAAATAAAGATATTAATTCTCCATCACCAAAGCAATGTTCTGTTCCCATAATATATAATATAGCTAATAACTGTGTATTTGGTATATAGGTAGAAAAATAATTCCTTGGCATTACATTTTGAAAAATATTTAAATATTTTTATCTTTTATTTTCCTTTTTGATCTTTTATTTTCCTGTTTTTTTAAATTTTTATTTAATTTTTTTTATTTTACACTCCAGATTTTATTCCCCTCCTGGTCCACCTTCTGACTGACCCCATCCCATTCCTCCTCCCCACACCACTGTCTCCATGATGTCCCCACACCCCATGCCACCAGACCCATAAACTCCCTGGGGTCTCCAGACTCTTGAGGGTTAGGTGCATCTTCTCTGACTGAGCCAGACCCAATAGTCCTCTACTGTATATGTGTTGGGGCCTCATGTCAGCTGGTATATGCTCCCTGGCCGGTGGTCCACTATCTGAGAGATCTAAGAGCTCCAGACTGAGACTGCTGGTCCTCCTGCAGGGTCTCCCACCTCCTCAGCTTCTTCCAGCTTTCCCATAGTTTAACCAGAGGTAATCAGATTCTGTCCACTGCTTGGGTACAAATATCTGCATCTGACTCTTTCAGCTGTTTCTTGGGTCTTTAGGAGGACAGTCATGGTGAGAGCTCCATAGACTCAATAATAGTGTCAGAACCTCCCCTTGAGCTGGATCCCACTTTGGGCCTGTCACTAGACCTCCTTTTCCTCAGGCTCTTCTCCATAGCCATCCCTGCAGTTCTTTCGGACAGGAACAATTATGAGTCAGAGTTTTGACTGGGATGGCAACCCCATCCCTCACTTGATGCCCTGTCTACTGTTGGAGGTGGGCTCTACAAGTTCCCTCTCCCCACTGTAGGGCATTTCCTCTAAGGTCCCTCCCTTTGAGTTCTGAGAGTCTTTCCCTCCCAGGTCACTGGAACATTCTGGAGGGTCTCCCCAACCTCCTACCTCCCGAGGTTGCCTGTTTCCATTCTTTCTGCTGGCCCTCAGGGCTTCAGTCCTTTTCTCCTACTCAATACCATGTTCCTCTTTGCCCCTCCTCCTGTTCCCTTTCCTTCCCTCTCCCCTTGTGATTGCTCTCTTCAGGGAGAAATGGGACTAAGGCTTCTTCACTTGGGCCCTTCAGCTTGTGGACCTTTTCAAGTTCTGTGGACTGTATCTTGGGTATTCTGTATTTTTTAGTTATTATCTACTTACTAGTAAGTACATACCATGCGTGCTTTTTTAGGTCTGAGTTATCTCACTCAGGATGATATTTTCTAGTTCCATCCATTTGCTTGCAAAACTCAGGATGTCCTCATTCTTAATAGCTAAATAGTATTCCATTGTGTGAATGAACCACATTTTCTGTATTCATTCTTCTGTTGTGGGATATCTGGGTTGTTTCTAGCGTCTGGCTATCACAAAGTCACTCTGAACATAGTGGAACACATGCCCCACTGGAGCATCTTTTGGGTATATTCCCAAGCGTGGTATAGCTGGGTCATCAGGTAGATCTATTTTCATTTTTCTGAGAAGCCTCAAGATTGGTTTCCACAGTGGTTGTACCAGTTTGCAATCCCACCAGCATTGGAAGAGTGCTCCTCTTTCTCCACATCCTTGCCAACATGTGCTGTCACCTGGGGTTTTAAACTTAGCAATTCTGATTGGTGTAGGGTAGAATCTAAGGGTCATTTCGATTTGCATTTCCCTGATCACTAGTGACCTTGAACATTTCTTTAAGTGCTTCTCAGCCATTTAAGACTCCTTTATTGTGAATTCTCTGTTTAGTTCTATACCACGATTTTTTATTGGGTTGTTTGGTTTTTTTGGTGGTTAGCTTCTTGAGTTCTTTATATATTTTGGATATTAGNCCTCTATCAGATGTGGGGTTAGTGAAGATTTTTCCCAATCTTTAGGTTGCCAATTTGTCTATTGACCATGTCCTTTGCCTTATAGAAGCTTTCCAGTTCACGAGGTCCCATTTATCAATTCTTGATCTTAAGTGCATTTGCCATTGGAGTTTTGTTTAGGAAATTTCCCCCTGTGCCAATGAGTTCAAGGTCCATTCCTACTTTCTCTTCTATTAGATTCAGTGTATCTGGTGTTCTGTTGAGGTCCTTGATGTACTTGGACTTGAGCTTTGGGCAAAGTGACAAATATGGGTCTATTTTCATTTTTCTACATACAGACAGCCAGTTAGATGAGCACCATTTATTGAAGATGCTTTCTTTTATCCATTATTTATTTTTGGCTTCTTTGTCGAAGATCAAGTGACCATGGATATGTGGGATCATTTCTGGGTCTTCAATTCTATTCCATTGATCAACATGTCTGACTCTGTACCAATACCATGCAGTTTTTATCAATAATTTTCTGCAGTATAGGTTGAGGTAAAGGATGGTAATTCTCCCAGCCATTCTTTTACTGTTAAGAATTGTGTTCACTATGTTCTATGCCCCAGTAGAGGGGAATGCCAGGGCCAGGAATGGGAGTAGGTAGGTTGGGGAGCAGGGGAAGGGGCGGACAGGATAGGGGATTTTCAGAGGGGAAAAGAGGAAAGAAGATAACATTTAAAATGTAAATAAAGAAAATTTCTAATAAAAAAGAATTGATTTCACTATTCAGTGTTTTTTGTCTTTCCAGATAAATTTGAGAATTGCTCTTTCCATATCTTTGAAGAATTGTGTTGGGATTTTAATAGGCACTGCATTGAATCTGTAGATTGCCTTTGGTAGTTTGCCTATTTTTGTTATGTGAGTTCTGCCAATCCGTGAGCATGGAAGATCTCTCCATTTTATAAGATCTTCTTTTATTTCTTTCTTGAGGAACTTGAAGTTATTGTCATACAGATCTTTCACTCATTTGGTTATAGTTACCCCAAGATATTTTATACTATCTGTGGCTATTGTAAAGGGAGTTTTTCCCCCTAATTTCTTTCTCAGCCTGTTTATCACTTGTATAAAGGAAGGCCACTGATTTACTTGAGCTAATTATATATCTGGGTATTTTGTTGAAGTGGTTTATCAGCTGGAGAAGTTTTCTGGTAGAATTTTTGGGGTCTTTTATGCATACTATCATATTACCTGCAAATAGTGTTATGTTTATTTCTTCTTTGCCAATTTAGCCCAGATCATAGTTAGGCTTCCTCTGGACATATGGCTTCCCACTCCACTGACTCCTTAAATTAATCCACTAACCCTGCCACCAGTTCAACCTTCAACTTCTCCCTCCCTGTTTTCCATGCCTTCCCCTGGGACTGTTGGTTGTTGAAGGTCTTCAGAGCCTGTGAGCAATGCTCATGGGAATGAATATGCTTGCCCTGTGTTCTTGTCTCCCACCCTTCATCCTGTGTAGTGATTTTTGTTCCCTGTGGATGAAGTGAGCTTTCTGAATTGTTCTAGCTAGCACTTCAAGTACTATATTGAATAGATATGGGGAGAGTGAGCATCCTTGTCTTGTCCCCGATTTTAGTGGGATTGCTTCAAGTATCTCTCCACTAAATTTGATGTTGGCTGTCGGTTTGCAGTAAATTGCTTTCATTATGTTTTGGTACGGGCCTTGAATTCCTGGTCTCTCCAATACTTTTAATATTAAGGGGAAATACTATGTGAAATGCTTTTTCTGCATCTAAGGAGACTATCATGTGATTTTTTTTCTTTGAGTTTCTTTATATAGCGGATTAAGTTAATGGATTTTCCTATATTGAACCAACCTCGTATCCCTGGAATGAAGCCTATTTGATCGTGGTAAATGATGGTGTTGACGTGTTCTTGGATTTGGTTTGCAAGAATTTTATTATTTTTGCATCAATATTCGTAAGTGAGATTGCTCTGAAGTTCTCTTTTTTGGTTGGGTCTTTGTGTGGTTTAGGTATCTGAGTAATTGTGGCTTCATAGAATGAATTAGGTAGTGTTCCTTTTGTTTCTATTTTATGGAATTGTTTGAAGAATATTCATATTGGGTTTTCTTTGAAAGTCTGATAGAATTCTCACTAAAGTCATCTGGCCCTAGGCTTTTTTTGGTTGGGAGGTTTTAATGACTTTTTCTATTCCTTTTTGGGATATGGACCTCTTGAGATGGTTTACCTGCTCTTGATTTAACTTTGGTATGTAATACCTGTCTAGAAAACCGTCCATTTCATCTAAATTTTCCAGTTTTGTTGAGTACAGGCTTTTATAGTAGGAACTGATGATTTTTTGAATTTCTTCCATTTTTGTTGTTATCTCTCCCTTTTCATTTTGATTTTGTTAATTTAGATACTGCCTCTGGGCCCTTTAGTTAGTTTGGCTATGGGTTTATCTATCTTGTTGATTCTTGCAAAGAACCAGCTTTTGGTTTTGTTGATTTATTTTTTTGTATTGTTCTCTTTGTTTCTATTTGGTTGATTTTGGCCCTGAGTTTGACTGTTTCCTGCCTTCTACTCCTCTTGGATGAGTTTGCTTCTTTTGGTTCTAGAGCTCTCAGGTGTGCTGATAAGTTGCTAGTGTAAGATCTCTCCAGTTTCTTTACTAGGGAACTTAGTGCTATAAATTTTCCTCTTAGCACTGCTTTCATAGTGTCCCATAAGTTTGGGTATGTCAATATTTTCATTAAATTCCACAAAACCTTGAATTTCTTTCTTCATTTCTTCCCTAACCAAGTTATCATTAAGTAGAGAGTTGTTCCGTTTCCACATATATATGGGCTTTCTGTTGTTTTTGCTGTTGTTGAAGACCAGCTTTAGGCCATGGTGGTGACCTTATAGGATGCATGGGATTTTTTTCAAACTTCTTATATCAGTTGAGGGTTGTTTTGTGACCAATTATATTGTCGATTTTGGAGAAGGTGCCATGAGGTGCTGAGAAGAAGGTGTATTCTTTTGTTTTAGGGTGAAATATTCTGTAGATATTTATGAAATCCATTTCCTTGATAATTTCTATTAGTTTCACTGTGTCTCTGTTTACTTTTTGTTTCAATGACCAGTCCACTAGTGAGAGTGGGGTGTTGAAGTCTCCAACTATTATTGTGTGGGGTTCACTGTGTGCTTTGAGCTTTAGTGCAGTTTCTTTTATGAATGTGGATGCTCTTGCACTTTTGGCATAGATGTTCAGAATTGAGACTTTCTCGTGGTGGATTTTCCCTTTGATGAACATGAAGTATCCTTCTACATCACACTCGATAACTTTTGGTGGAAACTCTATTTTATTGGACATTAGAATGGTAACCCCAGGTTGTTTATTGGGAACATTCGCTTGGAAGATCTGTTTCCATTCTTTTACACTAAGATAGTGTCTGTGTTTATGTTTCTTGTATGCAGCAAAATGCTGAATCCTGTTTGTGTATTCAGTCTGTTAGCTTAAGTCTTTTTATAGGTGAGTTGAGTCAATTAATATTGAGAACTATTAAAGACAGATGACTGTTAGTTCTTGTTATGTTTGTTTTTGTATGTGGCTCTATGAGCATGTGGTTCTCTCCTTTTGGCTTTGTTGTGAGATTCTTAATATCTTGTCTTTTCTTTGGTGTAGGTACCCTCCTTGTGTTGGAATTTTCCTTCTAGAATCATCTGTATGACTGGATTGGTACATAGATATTGTTTGAACTTGGTTTGGGCCTGGAATATTTTGGTTTCTCCATCTATGCTGATTGAGAGTTTTGCTGGGTATAGTAACCTGGGCTGGCATTTTTGTTCTCTTAGAGTCTGCATGACCTCTGACCATGCTTTTCTGGCTTTTAGGGTCTCTGGTGAGAAGTCTGGTGTGACTCTGATAGGTCTGCTTTATATGTTACTTGGCCCTTTTCCCTTGCAGCTTTGAACATTACCTCTTTGTTCTGTGCATTTAGTGTTTTGATTGTTATGTGACAAGAGGATTTTCTTTTCTTGTCCCATTTATTTTGTGTTCTACAGGCTTCTTGCACATTTATGGTCATCTCTTTCTTTAGGTTGGGGAAGTTTCCTTCTACGATTTTGTTGTAGGTGTTTTCAGGTCCTTTGAGCTGGGAATCTTCATTCTCCTCTATTCCAATTATTCTTAGATTTAGTCTTTTCATTGTGTCCTGAATTTCCTGGATGTTTTGGGTTATGAGTTTTTTTACATTTTGAATTTTCTTTGACAGTTTTGTCAATCTCTTCTACATTATCTTCTATGCCTGAGATTCTTTCTTCTATCTCTTGTATTCTGTTGATGATACTTACATCATCAACAGAATTCCTGACCTCTTTCCTAGGTTTTCCATTTCCAGGTTTGCCTCCATTTGTGTTTTCTTTATTGTTTCTACTTCCACATTTAGTTCTTGGAGCACTTTATTCAGTTCCTTCACCTGTTTGATTGTGTTTTTCTGCGTTTCTTTAAGTGACTTACTTGTTTCCTCTTGAAGGGCTTTTACCTATTTACCTGTTTTCTTGTATTTCTTTCAGTGAGTTATTTATATCCTCCAATAAAGGACTCTATTATCTTCATGAGATAGGATTTTAGTTCAGCTTCCTGATTTTCCAGGTGTGTTGTTGTATTCGGGGCTTGCTATGGTGGGAGAACTGGGTTCTGATGATGCCCACATATACTGGCTCCTGTTGCTTATTGTGTTGCACTTGCCTCTCAACATCTGGTTATCCCTGGTGTTTGGTGGTCTGGATGACCCTGGAGTCTGCCTCTTTTGTCCCTGGGTTGCTTCAGGTATCCTGGTAGGCCTGTGGCCCTGACTGTAGCAGACCTCCTATGAGGCCTTCCAACTGTGGGGTCTTCAGACAAGATGAGAAGCTACTGATCTGTTGCTTTGGCTGCAGCAGATCTCCTGGGAGGCCTTCAGACTGTTGTATCTTGAGAGGAGCAGTCAAGCTGCTGTCCTGTGTGAATCTGTTCTCTGGGAGGGCCTATAGACTGTGGTTTCTGTTTCCTTCTCTGCGACAGAACTCCAGCATGCTGTGCCCCCAGGAGGTCTTCAGACTGTGGTGTGGGTAGTCCAGTTGCCCTGTGTACAGAGGAACTCCTGGGATGCCTTCAAGTTATGGTGTCTTCAGAGGAACACACAAGCTGGTGATCAGTTGCTCTGCTACCCCGTGTGCTGTGTATTTCCTGGGATGTCTCAGACTGTGGTGGATCTGTTATTTCTCAAAATGAACTTTACAGGTATTTTCTCAAGGACCAAGATTACCATAATTTCTACTATAGTACATAAATTGTGTTTATCATTGAGCAAAACAAAGTAATTCAGAATCAATATATTTACAATATTCAATTTTTATTCAAGTATTCAATATAGCTTTTTATTTCTAAGGCATTTTTCGATTTTGTGGTTCTTTGAAAATGTACTTACTCTCTTTCCTATTACTACCTATTGTATTAATTCCTAACCTCTTGACCTGCCTTTGTTCACCCCATCCCTCTCTCAAGCTCCTTTTGATTCCTTATACATTTATATCCTCCATTCATGTCACAAATACATACACAATCAGGTCAGGTAAACATTCAATATGCAATCCAAATTTATACTAAACACTTAGAAGTTGTTTTATAACTTTATATTTATAAATATGTGTTTAAATATTGTTGATTTTTACTTTTTGCAACTTAGCATCTTACGAAACTTGCTTAATTAAGAAAATTCTCAACTTTTTGTTCACTTGATTCTACTAGATTTTTGTGTATGTTATTATTATCTGCAAATCACAGTGATCATCTTAATGTTGGAGGTTTTCTAATTCATCAATCCCGGGCATATTTACTTACCACCATTTCTAAACCAATACTACATAAGATTTAAGACTGATGCCCTAATGGCACATCTGATGAATCATTTACCTGGTGGTCCACACCTCCCTGCAGTGTTCTGATAGCAGTTGACTGTGCTTTCTGTCTCAGACATCACTACTCTCTGAGGTTCTGGTTAAATTGTAAGTTTAATTAGAAGGCTCTATTTTAAAGTATTTTTAAATTTTATTTTATGATACAAGAATACGAACAATCATTGAATTGCACTCAATCTGCTATATGATGAAGCTATTCACAAATACAAGGAGAAGATGGACAGTTTAATTTCAGTCTTCAAAAAAGGCAGCTTGGTTGGTCGCTCACAAGTCCCTAGTAGTAATGTAAAAATGGCAGAGACACTACAAAATTTGATCTAGAAATATATAGCAAAAAATGTATTAAGGTCTGGGGATATGACTTATGGTAGGGTAGTAAACTAGGATCCAAGGACTAGGTTTGATCTTCACCATCACAAAACACACACACACACACACACACACACACACACACACACACACACAGAGAGAGAGAGAGAGAGAGAGAGAGAGAGAGAGAGAGAGAGAGAGAGNAGAGAGAGAGAGAGAGAGAGAGAGAGAGAGAGAGAGAGAGAGAGAGAGAAAGATTCAGTACTAAGAAGGTTGAGGTCTGAGCTACATAATAAGACCCTGCCTTAAAACAAACAAAAATCTTTAAAAACACTTTTATTTTTGATCCAACAATTTCTAAACAATAAAGTTGTTAATAATCAGAAATAAAAATAAAGTATTTATTTAAAAGATTAATTTTAATAGAAATTACACCACTGACCATTATCGAGATAGATTTAATAATTATGGAGTATGAACATGAGAAATAAAAAATATAAAAATAGTATGTCGAAGAATATTTACTAACACAGGCAAGTATACAGAAATGAACTTTAGTCTACTGTGTTAATTTCATGTGACTACCTGTGGGTGGATATTCACTGTACCTAGAAATAATATGAAAAGGTATATCACATATTGATGATGTAAAATACCCCTAAGCACAAAATTACAGGGTATGTTTATTACTTTTCCTTCATTTTCTCATATTTTCTAATTTTCTATAATACATTCACATTGCATATAAAATTAGGAGAAATTGATACACTTTAAACTTCAGGGCACAAAAACATATTTATCAGTGTCTATAGCTATACTTCCTTATAGTTGCTAAAACTTGGAGAAATCAGGAGGTTTTTTTTTTTTCCCAATGGGAGACTGGACAGTTCACATACAGAAAGGAAATATCAGGTGCTATAAAAAAAAAAAAAAAACGAAAGAAAGAAAGAAAGAAAGAAAGAAAGAAAGAAAGAAAGAAAGAAATGACTCGTTAATCCATGAAAAACTATGGGAAACCTTACTGAGGGAATGAGAGAAGAAAATCTGAAAAGGCTTTATTACCACACAATTCCAGTCATGTGATGTTTAGAAAAGACATGACTACAGAGTCAGCAAAGGCATGGCAGCAGAGAGGCTACAAAGTGTGGCAGAGGACTCTCAAGGCAGCGGAACTATTTCATAAGACACCATAATGGCGAATGTGTGTTATTATACATGTTTCAAAACCCATAGAATATGTGACGCCAAGAGTAATTAAATAGGAGCTATAAACTTTGATAATGACCTGAGAGTGTAGGTTCTTCGGCTGCAACTCTTGCATCACTCTGGTGAGACTGTTGATCCGGGCCGGCACTACACATTTGTGGAGTTAAGGAGGATATGAAAACCGGCTTGTGTTCCAATGATTCTTATTAAAAGAAGCAGGATAGAAGGCAGGGTTTGTACTAATTTTACAGCTAGATATTATTATGGAGGATGTTATAAACAGCCTCTAAATCCTTGAAACAACGTTGCATAAAAGTAACACCCTACCTTACTGTTCTGTTAAGAGTGAAAGACCTGAAGAGCAGTGCTCACAGTTTCCAAGGACAACCTAGATGCTCTCATGGTGGTCCTTCCATGATGTTGCTCTAACAACAGTATCACTGGGAGAAGGGCACGTACAGGAAAAGATGAACATGGAGTCATGAAATAGAGCTTAGAGGGAGGCACGAAACACAGAACGGCAGCAGCTGGAGAGTTGCCCATTTTCAAACAGTTGTTTTTTTTGATAAAACACTGGTCTAATGCTAAAACAAACAATGAACACATAGGTGGAAAGTAAAATGCCGGTTTAACCTAGAATTTTAAAATCTATTTGTCTTTCAGGTGATATATGTGATTGCTAGAAACTTAGGAAAAGGATCTATGTTTTGAATGTACAAGACAGGTGACCCCCAAATTAAAACAGTATATTACCACAAAAGGCTGCCTTTCTTCTGCATGCTAATTTGTCTTTCCTCCCATCGTTTGTACAGGGATCCCGTTTTTGTCAGGAAAATATTTTGTCGAATAGTCACAGCTGAGTTTAGTTTGCATAAGTGAGCACAGTGGGAATGGCATGGCTTATGAGAAACTGACCCAGAAAACTAGTTCCTGCTTTGGAAGCGAGTTCTGTGAGACTGAGCTCTGTACAGAGCCGCTCTGAACTCCCTTTGTCCTCACAGCCAGGCAGAGACGTCTTGCTTCTTTTAACAAGCTTTCTTTAAAAACAGAAGATCAAGATACTACTTACCAGAAAAGTATATTTTAAATACATTTTTGCATAACGTTTATCAGATTTTTAAAAACTCATCCTTCAGACAAATGAAGAAGTGTCCATGATTATAAGCTGTGGAAGAGATGGGAGGACGAAACGTAAGCGACCTCTGCTTATCCTAGGCTGCCTGCTACTGTGACAAGCACCATGACCAAGAGCAACTTAGGAAAGGAAGGGTTTATTTCAGCTTACAACTCTCAGGTCACACTCCATCACTCAGGGAAGACAGAGCAGGAACTCAGGGCAGGAATCTGGAGGCAGGAACAGAAGCAGAGGTCCTGAAGGAGCACTGGTTGCTTTGCATGGCTTCCTAAGCCTGCGTTTTATATTGTACAGACCCACCTGCCCACAGGTAGCATTCCCTTCCCAGTTAGCTGGGCCCTCCCACATCAATCATTAACCAAGAAAGCACCCGCACCTTTGCTTACCAGCTAATCCTACAGAGGTATTTTCTAACCTCCTCTCAGGGGACTTAACTGTGTGTCAAATTGACAAAACAAACAAACAAACAAAAACCCCACCTAGCCAGCATCCTGTTATAAGACCCCAAACCTTAGTAGACCCCCAAGACCTTAGGACAACTGACTTTGTGATGAATTCCCGTTCAGTCTATAAAACTCAGTAAGTACGCAGCACCACCTGCCAAAACTAAAATAAAGCCTACTCCATCAAAGTCCTTATAATTCTGGGAACATTTCAGAAAATACTAACCTTGCTTTTTGGTCACTTTGCTTTTTTCTTTAGTACTGCTCCTGGATAACTGTTCTTGCTTCCTGAAGTGTCAACCAAGAACATTGTGTGTGTGTGTGTGTGTGTGTGTGTGTGTGTGTGTGTGTGTGTGTGTGTGTGTGTGTGCTTAAAAGCTCACCTTGAGAAAGCCTCATGGCTACACTGGGATATTTAGCATGATCTGTAGTTTTAGTAAATAGCTAATAGTTTTTAAAGCCTTTCATATGCTCAAGAAAGCATGTAAGATGATTTTTGTCTGAAGTTGCTGAATTTGGAGGTGATTTTTTAATACAGTACTACATAATACTTTAATGTACCTATTAGAAATGTTTAATTTATTATGCAACTCATTTCTACTAGCCAGAGCTAGTGCACATTTAAATAAAAAACACGTACTAACTGCATGACTTTGGACTTTACTCTGCCTCTCATTAACACAAGTGTCAAATGTGAATTGATATAACATTATATACACACATGTATTCAAAATGGTGCCTGATGCATGATTGCATTACCTTCATGAAATGTGGTAGGAGAGCTTAGGGTGCGGAGTAAAAGGGGATAAACCACCCCTGAGGTTTGCTTTTACATTTTCTACAGACTCCCTTACTCCTGAAATAGGATTCCTGCACAGTAATACAATTCATAGGCTAGGATATAATAATTCAAGGAGAAAAATTTCTTCAATCTAGTCTTGCAATTTTAGCAGCAGTTTTATGGATAGATCCACATCCTATAAGCATATGGTTAAGAGACACAATGTAAAAGGTAAAAGATTTATAAGATTTCAAGAGAAACCAGAGTATCAGAGATACAGTGTACAATTGCCGTTTGGGAAAAACATCATTGATCGTCATAAAAATGTAGGGAAACAATTTCTTACAGGGCATTTCTCATGACCAGGAGATGTTTTGTAATTCATACTTCCTCATACCACAAAAGAGGAATAAATCTTTCAAGAAAGTAATCTAGGAATTTGGATTCGGTTTGTAAACCAAATATGATGTGATTTACCAATCTATGCAGATAATGCAATCAGCGACCAAGCATCAGGATATATTTTTGTTGTGTTTGGCAGCAACTGCTAAGTTTTCTAGCTCAGCCAAGAGAGCTGTCTTTGAAAAGAACAAACTGTTCTTCTTGGGCAGTTGGTTTATTCCCACAGAGAAATGGAATATTCACTTTTTATCTTTTAATGTATTTGAGCATTTGGGAGGTGACAAAATAGAAACATATGGAAGCATTATGTTATAGTATATAAATGGGTGTGTGTTGAAAATTCACTCCCCTGTCTACCTTTTAGCAAAGATTTGTACCTAGTCCCTAAAACCTCTCTCAAAGCCCCACACACCTTTCCTGCCTTGATGCTTGTTTGTTTGTGCCTGAGTTTTTAGAACCATGCTCTTGTTGCAAAGGTCTGTATCTTTTGTCACTGGGTTTTATTTACTTGCAAATGAAACTTTGTGGGATCATCTCCCCAGGTCTCACCACCAGAAATTGGTATCTGTGTTAAAATACTTCAATACGGGGTGATGGAGATCATCAAAAGCGATGAAGCAGGAGTCGCTAGAAGTTACTTCCTACATAAAAACAGCAAAACTGCTTCTTAGCAGTTTCTAAGCAGGGCATAGAAATTAACCAGGAAGTTGGAGAAATTGAAGAAGGATTCATGACTGTGACTGAATCTCACAAGCAGAATAATCAAGTCCTCACCCTCCATTGTCTCCATCCAAAGTTTCATGGTAGTTTTGAAAATTGGCAGCCTAAAAACATCATACTGTGGAAGAAGATGGCTGAAGGCCCTTTAAACACAATTCCAGAAAACTGCAATTATTTAATGTCTAGTACCTCGCTAAGCCACACTGGAGAGTCATCTTTATTTTACTAATTTTTTGTTTATTCCATGGCCAAAAAAATAATAATAAGTAATAAAGTAAATTTTTTTTAAAAAAAAAAACCTTCTACTAAAAGCATTTGTCAAACACACAGTAGGTAATACTTGCCATCCTCAGCTGCCTGCAATGACAGGGAAAACCAAGGGTCTGTAAAGTTTAAAATAATCAGGGTCCATAAGAAGTCCTAAGGACACTGGGCTGCCTCAACAGAACTGCAGAAGGCTTAGAAGGCCACATACTCCTCATGAACCATTATGCCCATCTTAAAATAACTAACAATAAAGTTCAATGTCTAGGCTTCCTTGGCCCCAGTTTCTAATGCATTTAAGCGATTCTAATGGATTCAATGACATAACCCAAATAAAGATAGAAATCACTTAACAAACGCTTAAGACTTACAGATTTTAGTTGAAGAAAAAAAAGATTAAGAGTTGTCTGAAAAACAACTGTTTTTTTTTTTAACTAAAAAAAATATTTAGTAGCCACACATAACAAAGAGAGTAGACTTTAGTAAGAAATATTGGTGACCAGCTAGCAGTGAGAAGCCTCAAGGAGAGAGAGGAAGGGCAGGATTTTAGTGTGTCTACATTTCAGCTCTTAGAAACATTCAGATTTCAGGGCCAGGTGAGATTAACAGGGATAAAGGTACCTGTTGCTGATCCTGGTAACCTAAGTTAGATTTCTGGATCTACGCAATAGAGGGAGAGAACCAGTTCCCAAAAGTTATCCTCCATACTCTACATGATCACTGTGGCATGTATGTGAGCCACACATGTTCACACACAAGAAATAAACAAGAATATATTAAAAATATATTCAGATTTTAAGAAAAAGAATGAATCAAACCAGAGAGAGACAGAGACAGAGAGAGAGAGCATGGTGCATACATGGGAATGGGGGAGGGGAATAAGGAGAGAGGGAGGGGAAAGGAGAGGGGCCAAGAGATGGAGAATCCAATGAATCCATGAGACTATGCCTGATGAAGCCTAGACACCAAACTTCACAGAGAAATAATTTGTGCAAGTTACTTTAAAGTCAAGGAAATTTGGTTTATATAGATAAGATATAAGATAAGATATTCATGAGAATGCTATCTTACAAAAGAAGATAACTAGTTATATTTGAAGTTAACTGTGACTGCCCAGAGTATGAAGAAGACAGAAAGTGAACAAAACCCCAAGATCTATCAGACACAAATGTGCACAGGAAGATGGAAATTATGAGAGTATAAACAGGCATAGAAAATCACAGATCAAGAAAATCTCACAAAACCTTTGAAGTTGGAACTTTACTTTTGAAGTGAATGTCTGAAAGACAGTCAAATTAATTAGTCCAAACTATATTATTAAAAATAAAAATGCTCCTTGTAATCTGCAGGACTGTCTTAGTCAGGGTTTCTATTCCTGCACAAACATCATGACCAAGAAGCAAGTTGGGGAGGAAAGGGTTTATTCAGCTTACATTTCCATACTGCTGTTCATCACCAAGGAAGTCAGGACTGGAACTCAAGCAGGTCAAAAAGCAGGAGCTGATGCAGAGGCCATGGAGGGATGTTCNTTACTGGCTTGCTTCCCCTGGCTTGCTCAGCTTGCTCTCTTATAGAACCCAAGACTACCAACCCAGAGATGGCACCACCCACAAGGGGACCTTCCCCCTTGATCACTAATTGAGAAAATGCCTTACAGCTGGATCTCATGGAGGCATTTCCCCAACTGAAGCTCCTTTCTGGAGTTGTGATAACTCCAATTGTGTCAAGTTGACACAAAACTAGCCAGTACAAGGACAAACACTAAAAAATAGTGTAAAAGTGTATTTTATTTCTAAGTTTGGACTATTTAAATGTCTATGACGTGTGTGAGCTGAAAAGTCTATTCTGACATTAAGTACACATCTGTGATTTAGGAAAGAAGCCTAGGCGGAAGGCGATGGCTGTGTATCTGCAGATATAAATGCCAATGAAATTCTGTGTGAGAGATGAAGCTGGAGTGGGACAACCCAAGAGACAAGGAGATTAAATTCCTCTCCAAGGAAATCCAAAATGCCCACAAGGAAAACTAATTTACCAACTCATAAATGATTGGAATTTTATCAAAGCTTACCTAGCCCAAGGCACGGATGATAATGCCAGCCAGAATGCAGGCTCTTCTAGCCTTCTTCGTTAGAGGGAGAGGATAACCATCTACATAAAAGCAGCCCACTGTACCCATCCTGTCCCACCTCAGGGCAGGGCAGGTTTTCATGAAAGTCATAGTTCAGAGGCACGGGCTCAACTTGTCGTTATAGGCATATATGGCACCTGTCACTCATGGCTGGTGAGCAAGAAGAAAATTATAATGCATACATACTCAAACAAAATACACATTTTGATGAAACAAAATAAGCTCTAGGGTCAAGCTCATGTATCTGAATCACTCTTAGAACAAGGGGAAGGGGGAATCTCAAAATCTTCTAGAAAAACAAGCAGGAAATACAGTAATACATCTTTAAAAATCCCCGAATATCCAAGGATCATTAAAATCAGAAGATACAAACTATTCATTATAGCAATATCAAGAGAAGATATTGCAGAGGAACATGAAGAAATAATAAGTAATGTCTTTCCAAATTAATGCTAGACATAGAAGCAGATTCAGTGAAGAGATTTGGGGAAGCCAGTGGACAGTGAACAGGACAAAATACAAAAACTGCATCTCAGCATACTACAGAAAATTTACCAAAGAGTTCTGGGGAACGAAACATCTATGGGAGGACAAAATAGGCATAGAATCTACTAGAACCATGACACAAGACAGTGAAGTAATATTCATAAAGTATTTAAGGAAAACAGTCCACTGACCTCAATCCACAAATAGTGAAATTGTCCTTCAAACATGAAAGAAGTGAAAACACTTTCCCTGATAAAAATCAAGGAATTCTGCTGTCATTAGAGAACTGACTCACAAAGAAAGTGCTAAAATTTATTCCCAATGTGTGTGTGCATCAATGCGCATGTGTGTGCATGTGTGTGCATGAGTGGATGCACATATATATGTGTGTGTCCACAAGCATGTCTGTGCATCCATTTCCATGTGTGTGTGCATGTATGCATTCATGTATGAGTATATGTGCATGTGAGTACATGACTGGACATGTGTATGTATGTGTATGTGCATGGACACATCCTTGAATGTGTTTGCACATGTGTATGTGTGCATGTATCAATGTGCAACACAAAAAAGCTCTCTTTTAGCTCCTTTAAAAGATCAAGAAAATAGAATAATATATTTGGCTGTAGTAATGAAGACAAAAAGAGAAAATAAACAGAAATACCTCAAATCAAAAGAGACTGAGATCTCTACAGATCCCGTGTCACTGCAAGGATTAGTGGACACGCCACGTGAATGAACAAGGATTAGTGGACACGCCACGTGAATGAACACATTCTCACCACCTTGCTAGCCTGCGTGAAATAGCCACTTCATCAAAAGACACAATGTACCGAAACTCACTAAACAAGGAACAGGATCTCTCAATAGACCTGTATTTATCAAAGATATTGGATTAATAATTAATGACTTCCTGACCAGAAAATGCCAGGCCCAGAGGGGGTTCACCAAAAAGTTCTTATAAACATTTAAGAAATAAATTATGAAATACATTGTTAATATTCCCTAAAGATAAAAATAGGGCCGGGTGTGGTGGCGCACGCCTTTAATCCCAGCACTTGGGAGGCAGGCGGATTTCTGAGTTCGAGGCTAGCCTGGTCTACAGAGTGAGTTCCAGGACAGCCAGGGCTACACAGAGAAACCCTGTCTCAAAAAAACAAAAAACAAACAAACAAACAAATAGGGTGATACTTTCTGATTTAATCTAGGGTAATCCCAACATTATCCTAATGCCAATGTAATAAGAAAAGAATACTATGTAGCAATATAGTTTTCAATGCACTGTCATTACTTTAAGTGTAAGAATCCCTGAAAATAACAAATTAAATCTTATGCTGGTAGGAAGAAATTATACTGCATGATCACTGTGTTTCTTATTTACTAATGTAAGAATAATTTAACACTTAAAAATTAATTAATATGATATACCATACATACAAGCTAAAGAAATAAAATCTTATGGTCACACTAATAGATGTGGAAAAAGCATTTGATGTTATATTCATGAAATACAAAAAAATGATAGCACAAACCTCAGCAAGTTAGAATACAAGGAGACTTGTCAACACAGGGGAGAGCTTGCTAGTTAGATGGTAGTAAAGGCAAGAACAACGTCTTTCGTCTTATTTTCAAAATTGCACCAGTCACCAATGGTAGGAATCTCAAACAAAAGTTTCTTTGTTCACAGATAGCACATTTGTTCATGTAGAACATCTTAAGGAATCAACAACAAAAACAGCAACAACAAATCTTAGTTAGTGCTGGATAAAACCCTCCCTGAAAACAACCGGGCAATTCCAGCAAGAAACGCATGGTTACTTTTAAATACATATTTTTGTGAGCAATAGTCAAGCAGTAATTAAAAATTTTTAAATGTCATTAATATTCTCAAAATGATGAGCTGGCAAAATGGTTTAGGAAGCTGATCACCATACCAGATGACCTGTGTTTGATCCTCAGGATCCACATGGTATAAAAAAGAACTGGCTCTCACAAGCTGTCCTCTGACCCTTACATGAACATCTTGCCCCATGTGCACTTCACCCAATAAATAAATTAATATGTAATGAAAAATAAATTAGGTATCTCTAAATGCAATATTTCTAACTATATCAAAATATATATGACTTCTCTATGAAGAAGAATATAAAATTCTGATAAAAGCAAAACTGTCTAAACTAATAGAGTAATATTCTACACTTATGGCTAGAAAGTTTCACTACTAGAGTTCAAGGCCAGCCTTGGCTACTAGCAAGTCTGATGCCAGTTTGGGCTAAATGAGACCTTTTCTCAAAATATCAAAAGAAAACAATAGGCTGAAGGACAGATTACCATCTTTCTTTCCTCAATAAGAAGAACATAAGGGTAACTTTGAGGTGTTGATCAGTGATAGAGTGCTTGCCTACATGTGCAAGACCCCAAATCATTAGTAATGACCCAGAGACTTCTGAACAAGAGGTAGAAAGAACTTGAAAACTACCTAACGGCTTCGGCAGTGCTTCCTGTGTGACCAGGACCAAAAGCCCCATTTCAGTATGAGTAGTTGTTTGCTGTAGCCTTCTGCTCAAGGATGGGTGGTCGTTGTGGTGTCTGCCGGAGAGTTAAACCTACATCCATGCTTGCTGTGGAGGAGGCACCGAAGAGGTAAGAAGCAAGAAGCAAGGCTTTGCAAGTGCAGGCAGCAGGTCCAGCACTATTAGAGCATGCCTTGCTTCGGGTGCTTTTT
>NC_034610.1:51242484-51279167 GCF_900095145.1 Mus pahari | reverse complement strand
AAAAACTCAATTCTTCCCACCTAGGTCTATAAATTAATTATAATTCCAGTCAAAATGCTGGAAAGTTATCTTATGAATATTAATGATAACTTACAGTTGATATGAAGAGGCAAAGAAGCACAGAATAGGTAACATTTGGAAGAAGAATGACAACTTTAGAAGAGTCACCTGACATCAAGACTTATTACAAAGTAAACAACAGTATAGAAAAGGTGCTGTTAGTGAAAGGATATAAAGACTGAACAAATGTGATACAATGTACAGTGAAGGAATGAGTCCATAGAAATATAACTCACTAAAGAAAACAAAAGAAACATGATCCAGTAGAGGTATACTTTTCAACAAAAGGTACTTGATCATTGTATGCAAGAAGTGAATATAGAACTTACAACCTTTTAAATATTAACTCAAAATACAGAGCAGGAAATCCCCAAATACCAGGTAACTACTTAAGAAGTCATAAATGGCACTGGATTTGAAGATGAACATTAGATATAGTTGTAAAGCACAATCTAGAAAAGAAACAAAAGGTAAATTAGACTTTTATTTTGAAACTTCTACAAAGATGAGAATGAAAAGGCAAACCACAGATTTAAGAAAAAATATTAACCGAAGCTAAATGTGATTGAAGTTGGGCATCACAAGTATACAGAGTGCATAATGTAAAAAAACTCATAGCACAGCTTTTAATGGGCAAAATATCTTCAAGTAATATCTCATCAAAGAAAGTTCATATTCCACTTGGTAATTACAGATTTAAAAATGACTTTAATACCATAGACTTGAAGGTGTAGAATGGCCAAATGAAGACACTGATAGAGTTAATTCCTGGAGAGGACATGGAACAAGAATGTTCATTCATTGTTCAGAGTAGTACAAAATGACATTTTGCAGGACAACCTGTTACTTTTTAAAGATAAACATACTGTTACTATCTTTACTATGTAGTCCAATAATCAAGAGTGGGGGGACTTCACCTCTTTTTGGTATGTTTGGTTGGTTGACTTTGGTGTTTTGGATACTAAATCTCACTGAAGCGATGTCTACTTAGTTTTTTTATGAACCCAAAACTTCTCTATGTAAATGTAAAATCTATTCAAATGCAAAGGAACTAAAGTGGAATGCTAAAAAATATTCATTACATGAAAAGTAAAGAGCAATGAAAAGTACAAAACATGAAAAACAAGTGGCAAAATAATAGCAATAAATTCTTTACTATCAGTTATGATATTAACTAAAGGCAGATAATGATTAAACCACACTTAATATGACAGAAGAAAAATATCAAAGCATATACTATGTGGATCAAAAGAGACTTTAAATTTAAAGACATAAGTAGGTAGAGAGTAAAAATGTAGATGATGGACTGTATAATTAGTTGTTAAAAATAAGAAAGCAAAAAAATTGAAGAAACTATTTTAAATCAGAAACAATATAGCAAGGCATGTTGGTGCACACTTGTAATCTCAGCTCTCAGTAGGCTATAGCAAGAATATTGTGAAAACAGTGCCAAGCTTGGCTACAAATCACGACAATGTTTAAAAATAAATTGGGATAAAATTTACATTTAAAAATGTTATTACTATAAACGGTAACATGATTTTAAAAGAGACTCTCCACTCAAAACCACTAGCAATTATAAATATAGATACACATATCCCCAGACTCTCAAAGTACATTAAACAAAAGAGTACACAATTTTAGGGATCCAAATAATACAGGAAGAAGGAGGAGTAGGTGGAGGAGGGGGAGAAGAAAAGAAGAAGAAGAAGAGGAAGAGGAAGAAGAGGAAGATGAAGAGGAAGGAGGAAGAAGAAGAGGAGGAGGAGGACAAGAAGAAAGAAGAAGAAGAAGAAGAAGAAGAAGAAGAAGAAGAAGAAGAAGAAGAAGAAGAAGAAGAAGAAGAAGAAGAAGAAGGAGTCCTTTTTAAAAAGATATATATTGTTCGACGTTATATATTCTTTGATGAGCATATTCTACCCAGACCCTGTCCCACTGACCTCCCTTTTCATACCCATAACTTTTCCTGTTTATTTTTTCTTTTCCCTAGATAACTCCTGTTTACTTTTATTTAACATACCCATACATGATTTTAATATTGGATGTGTTGTTGTGAAAGATCAAGTAGAAAAGATCACCTAGGCGGTGTAAATAATTCTATAAATGAACAAGTATCTTTAATGGACATCTATATGGTAGAATATATATTCTTCTATATAGAGTATAAAAACAAGTATCAGTATATTTTTAAATTTGAATTACAGAAAGTATGTCCTCTGATAATTGAATTAAATTAGAAATCAAGCATAAGAGGAAATTTGAAGAGTTGACCAAATAAAACAAGATGTTTTAAAATACTTTGGAGGGGGGGGGCTCTTCCTGTTGTTTAGTGTCTTAAAAAGATTTATTTATTATATATAGAATTCTGGCTGCATGTATGCCAGCCGGCCAGAAGAGGGCACCAGATATCATTATAGATGATTGTGCGACACCATGTGGTCGCTGAGAATTGAACACAGGACCTCTGGAAGAGCAAATAGTTATTTTAACACCTGAGCCATCTATACACCCTGTTTAGTGTCTTTTCCATGCATTTATTCAGTGTTTAAAGTTTTTCATTATAGATATCTTTTATTCCCCTGGTTTGGTTCTGTCAAAAAAAAAGAAAGAAAGAAAGAAAGAAAGAAAGAAAGAAAGAAAGAAAGAAAGAAAGAAAGAAAGAAAGAAAGAAAGAAAGAAAGAAAGAGAAAAAAGAATTTTGAAGCTTTAAGAAATGTGCTAGAATTTGTAAGTTTCTAAACAGCAAAGAGAAGAACTTGGTGAACAGACAACTTTAGAAGAAAATCTTTGATAGCCACACAGAAGATTAGAATCTAGACTAGATGAAGAACTCAAAAACCTTAAGTTCCAAAATTTCTGAACAACTCACTCAATAAGCGGACCAGTGAATGTAACTAACAGTTTTCAGAAAATGTGTTCAAAATCCTTAGGCATCCAAAAAATACAAGGCCATACAGCAGTAACATCCAATCTTATTCCCACCAGAATGATTGTCATTAATAATTTATTTTAATCTGGCATGGAAATATTAATTATTACAGCTCCATAGAAATAAATACAGAAATTCCTCAATAAGCTAAGAGGAGGACTAGCATATGACCCAAACACATCAACTTGAGCTACAAGCCCAGAGCCTACAAATCAACATACTGTAGAGATGTTGTCATCTCTATGGTTATTGCTGCACTGTCCACAGAAGTCAGGTTATGGAATCACCCTAAGTAGTCATCAACAGAAGAACTGATAAAGAAATTGTGCTGTACTTGCACAGTGGTGCTACATTTAACCATAAAGAATTACATTATAACATTTGCAGAAAAAAATAGACACAGCCAAAGATGATGAGGATATCACTTGTTTCTATGTCTCATTTATTTGTGGATTCTAGGTTTTCATACATATATGTAAAATGACATAGGGTATACATATATATGCAATCATATTTTTATAAAGAAGCAAGTCTACATGAAATGGGAATGAATGGGAAAACGGGAGAGGTGAGGAAAGAAAGGAGAGTGAATGTATCCAAATGTATCAAATGTATCAATGTATCCAAATGTATCAAAGTACATGGCAGAGTCACAAGAAATGAAGCCTATCACTATGCATAATAAATATATACCAATAAAAACATGTGTTAAAGGTACCACAGGGCTTTTCAATTTTAAAATATAATTGGAATTTAAATGAAAAGTTTTAATGTGGAAAAAGCATGTTACTGTTGAGATCTGTGACAAATGACCTTGATTCTGATCTTTTCCCCTAGTGATAATTAAAGAAACATTTATATAGGATCTTGGAGTCTCTTTTCGGAAGAGAGCTTTCTCTAATCATACTTAATCACCTCTATTTTAATTCTGACCCTTACAATAAGGCTCACTTGTAAACACCTTTAAACTTTTTACTCAATTAATGAAAAAAAAAAAATATCATGCTGACCCCAGCCCAAAGGAAGTTCCAAATAGTGATGACCTTAGACTTCAGCCACTACCCAAGTGTTTTCACTAATCTAATAAGAAACTATTTCTCTATCTGAAAATTCTAAACATTTAAACTTAGTGAATGTTTATTCTGTACTGAGAATTACAGTGATAAATGATTTTGCTTTTGTTCTTAGCCACCTTGTTATCTATTAGATCATGCTAGTCCAACAAACACAAAATTAACTCCAAATCCATATAAAAAGCAGTAAGTAAAATAATAAAGGCATAAAAATACTTAAACTGGTGTGAAAGCACATGCCTCTACTCGCAACATTTGGAAGCAGAAGCAGGCACTCTTTTGTGTGTTTGAGGACTATTCTACAAAGGAAGTTCCAAGCCAGAATGGGCTACAGAGTAAAACCCTGTCTCATACACACACACCCACACACACACACACATACACACACACACACACACACATAAACACACATCCATTCATAAATATATATACATGTGTATATATGTACATATGTGCACATGTATATGTATAATATATACACATATGCACATATGCCTATGCATTCACATTCACATGCACATATGGAGAGAGCAATTACATCTAACTTTGCTACTTAGGAATGCTTTAGGAATGTTTTCTATAAAGCAGTGGTTCCCAACCTCAGGTTCCTGTTAGTCCTACCTTGGGAGCTTTGAAGAAACTTCATGACCAGCCCACCCCCAAATAAATCATGATACCTCCTGCATCACAACTTTCTAATCTCCCTCGATGAGGTCACTGTGCAGCCAAGCTTGAAAACCACCATTTTTGAAAGGAAGGATATAAAAGTATGGGTAAGCTTTCGGTTCAAAGGGACAGAGAATTAGAGCACTTGCAAGAATGTTGTCATTAATATAACTAATTTATTTTTACCCTCCAAACATCAGGTCAATTATAACATTCTCTGAAAAGCATTTTCTGACTTCTCCAATGATATCAATAAGAATCTTAATAGCAGTAAAATAAGCTATCAGTATTTTATGAACGTTGCTATATTCCAGATGCCATAACACGCACTTTAATTATGTTTCGATATTATCCTCCACAAAGGCACCAGGAGACAAGTAGGAATATTAGTATTTACATACAGTGGAAAAAAAAAAACATGTCAAGGTAATTCAATCAAAACATAGTGAAATTGCTTGTAGAACTACAAAATTCATGTTCTGAAACGTGACCTATTGATCCTATGCAGCTTTTCACACTGCCCAGGCATACGTTAGTCATACTGGGAAGCACATTATATTGTAATGCACATTATATTGTAATGCACATTACATTGTAATGCACATTATATTGTAATGTGTTTGTGATTTTTCATTTGCTACTCACTTACTCATCCAATTGACAGGTTTTCGAATTTATCCTCAATGTGTATGGTGATAAAACTATGAAGACTGGAAATAAATAGTCCAGAGCACGTATCAACAAACAACTTGACTGGCCAAATCCTGCTAGCCACTTCTTTTTATAAATAAAGAGTGTTTTGAGCTACAACCATGGCCATTGGTCAATGCGTTTGTTACCTGCAGTGACCTTCATGTTAAAAGATTGCTGTCGATTAGTTATGGCAACAATCTGGCCACAAAGCCTTAAAATTTACTGTCTGGCTGTTTAGAGCAAGTTTGACAGTCCATAGTCTAGAGCACAGGACAAGTAAATCTAATGATCACCCAGTGATATGCATGCTGTGGTACCCACACTGTCGGAATGATGAGACCCAGGTAACCTGCACATCAAATCCTGCACTCTTGCCCTGAGCCAGAATGGCCAGCATTTCCTTTTGGAAACCCTCCTGCGGCCTTTGAAGAGGGCAGACAAAGGGGAGCCCGACCTGGAATGTGGCCTGTGTCTAGCACTGTACATTGCACTCCCTTTTCCTGATAATTCTAACCAATAGCACTTTCCTGGTGTAGATGGCTCTTGCCTTTGAAGGAGGCAAGAGTTAATATCCTTGAAGTGATAAAGCCCACTCCTGAGCTATGGCAAAGAGACAATTAAGAGCTCCTAGACAGCTATAACCACTTTGTAACAACACACTGGCCTCCTATAATGGAATGAGTTACTTCTTCCCAGGTCAAAAACTTCCTTCTCCAGCTGCAGGATTCCTCCTCTCTGTCTAAACAAATGTTATCAATTTGAAGGACAGCTCACTTTCCCCCCTACTCTATCATGTAATGCCAGGCAGGCCTGGAGCGTGTCCCATCGTGTGCATTTTCCTATGTATATATCTTAAACCCCTGAACTTGAGCATCGATTTCCTAACCTGGGCAGCTAGAAGGACTGTGATCCACACCCACACTAGTATAATAAAAAGTCTCTTTGTTTAGTACATCAGTATCACAATTTCTGGAGGTCTTCTGGGGTTCCCATGACCTGGGCATAACATTCTGGGCCTCTTCTGGGATTCATCAGCAGATCTCTAGAGCCTGCAATTGGGAGAGTCTAGTGCCGGCTGGTGAGTGGTGAGTGTTAATATTTCTGTACTGGCTGTGTCTGTTCTGCTCTTGCTTTTGGCATTGGAAAAGCCTCGAGGTGTTTGGCTAAGTGGCAGAGGGTGGCTAGAGCAGACTCACTGGAGAGCCACCAATGCCCGGACCAGGGAGATGTCCCTGGACCTCCTGAGGGCTTGTCCATTACCTGTGAGGCGGGGGATGGGGAGAGAAATTTGTGATCTAGGAAGGGTTGCTTTCCTCCCTGCCTCGCTTTCACTTTCTGAGGCCAGAGTCTGTGAGTCCTAGTGTTTGGATATAATTTTGTTTCCAGTGGCTACTTCGTGCGTGTGGGTCTATCTGTTACGTCCCTTGTAATGTTTTGTTTCATGTTGTACTGTACTTTGATGGACCATATAGGACAGACTGATTCTCACCCCCTCAACATTGTTTTAGCTCATTTTAAGGAAATGAGAACTAGAGTTCACAATCTCTCAGTGGATATGAAGAAAGGGAGAATGTACACGTATACCAGCTCAGAGTGGCTAGCGTTTGGAGTTGAATGGTTGCCAGAGGGGACCTTTTACATCCCTATGGTGTTAGCAATAGATGACAGAGTGTTCCAAAAAGCATGGGGACACTCAGATCAAGTCCCCTATATAGTGGTTTGGAAGGATTTGGTTACTAGTCCACCACTGTGGGTTAAATCCCTCCTCTACCCCCGCCCCCAAGCTAACACTTCATCATGCTGGCCCTGGTGGTGGTAGAATGTAAACGGGAAGTCCTCAAACCTCCTGTGCCTCTTTACCCCATTTTATAGGCCATTACATCAAGAGATGGTCTATTCCCACCTCCTTATATCCAAGCTTCCGCTGCGCCTGCTTCCTACAGGGACCAGCTTCAGCTGTGCCCGTCCCAGCCCTACCGGTGCTCCACCTACCCTCGGAGGAGGTGCCACCAGCCTCTATAGTGTCAACTTCAAGAGTGGGGGGTGGGAGGGTTGTGGTGCACAGGGAACAGGAAGCAGGCACTTGATGCCTCCTTAGGCTGTAGAACTGGAGGCAGATTCCACCCCTAAGGGCAACAGGGTCAATTGACCAACAGGAGAATCAACCCCACCATTATTGGCCCTTCACTACTGCTGGTTTTTATAATTGGATGAGAGAGAATGCCAGACCTCTCTGACTACGCTAGAGAGCTCATTGGTCTCTTAGGCACTATCCTTTTTACCCATCAGCCCACTTGAAATGATTGTCAGCAGCTGAGGAAAAGAAACCCATTATATTGGAGGTCCAAAGAATGTTCCATGTTCTACTTTAATCCAGAACCCTGTTGACATAGACAAGAGATTTCCCCTCGGAAGACCACTTGGAACTACAATACTGGTGAAGGGCGGGAACATCTCCGAGTCTATCAGCAATCTCTAATGGCAGGTCTCAGGACAGCCGCTCATCAACCCGAATTTGGCTAAGGTTTATGATGTCAGACTAAAGGATGATAAAGGCCCAACAGAGTTTCTCAAGCAGATTATGGACACCTTCTGCCATTATATACACCTAAACCCCGAGGAGACAGAGAATTCTAACACCGTATCGCTGGCATGTATAAATCAGTCAGCACCAGCGATTAGAAGGAAGTTAGAAAGGCTAAGGGAGAAGTCATTGAGTGATTTAGTGGAGGTTGTGGGGAAGGTATGCCATAGTAGGGAGACTAAAGATGAAAAGAAGATTAAGACAGAGAAGATAATAAACAGAGATCTAGCCAAAGTCCTTCCTGCCGATAGTAATCCAGGTTAGAGAGAGAGGAAGCACCAACTTCAAAATATTGCTGAAGGGAAAGTGCCTAGAAAATGTTGTCCAACCATCTTAGGTAAGAAGCAATGCACCTGTTCTAAGTAAGAAGGCCGTTGTGCAGAGAATACCCAAAGAGAGTCAAAGAACGAAGCCATAGTCACCAAGAAAAAAAAAAAAAAGATTGAGGGAGTCAGGGAACAGACCCCTTCCCCAAGCCCAGGGTAACCCTTAGCGTGGAGGGAAAGCCCCTGGAATTCCTGGTGGACACCGGAGCTCAACATTCAGTGCGTGTAAAGGCTGAAGGGCCATTGTCTACTAAGAAGTCCTGGATCTAAGGGAACACAGGCAGCAAACAATATTCATGGACTACCCAAAGAACAGTGGACTTGGGAATGGGATGGGTAACCATTCATTCATAGTGATCCCTGAGTGATCCCTACTGGGGAGAGAGCTCCTAGCTAAAATGAGGGCCCAGATATATTTTAAACCTGGGAAAGTCCTGTTAATAGATCCGAACAGTGATCTGATCCAGGTGTTGACACTTGACATGGCCTCTGAGACTGAGTATAGACTATACAAGTGACCAGCCGCCCCCAATAAGATCTCGATGTTTCCCCAGGCATAGACAGACACTAGAGGCATGGGCTTGGCAAAACATTGACACCCTGTATTCATAGAGATTAAACTGGTGTTGGGGGGGCTCAGTACGAGTCCACCAATATCCTGTCTCAAGAGCCATGGAAGGGGATCACCTCCCATATCTGAAAACTGCTGGCCTTGAGAGTCCTCAGACCATATCAGTCAGCCTAGAATACTCCATTATTGACTATGAAAAAGCCAAAGTCCAATGACTATTGCCTCATCCAGGACTTAAGGGAAGTTAACCACAGAGTAATAGACATACACCCCATGGTGCCTCCTTATACTTTTTGGAACTCATTGCCACCAGATCGAAAATGGTATACTGGTCTTGACCTAAAAGATACTTTCTTCAGCTTACTCTTGGCTCCCAAAAGCAAAGAATGTTTTCCCTTTGAATGGCATGACTCGAAAAGAGGCATTAATAGACAACTCACCTGGACCCATCTGTCTCAAGGTTACAAGAATTCAGCCACTATTTTTGATGAAGCTTTACATAAGAACTTGGGTGAGTACAGGGACAATAACCCAGACATAACCCTTCTTCGGTATGTAAATGAGCTGTTACTTGTAGTGGAAACCAAACAGTTTTGCAAGAAGGGGACCCAGAGTCTCCTACAGGCTCTGGGGAGCATGGGATATCAGACATCTGCCAAAAAAGCTCAGCTCTGTAAGACCGAAGTAACCTGTCTTAGTTATATTCTGAAAGAGGGACAGTGATGGCTTTCTACAGTAAGAAGGGACTGTCCTCAACATCTCCACCCCGCAGAGCCCAAGACAGGTAAGAGAGTTCTTGGGGTCCGCAGGCTTTTGCAGACTATGGATTCCAGGCTTTGCTGAAATAGTCAGACTTTCATATGAAGCCACCAAGGAAACCAAAGACTTTGTTTGGACTTAGGATCACCAAAGGGCCTTTGATAGAGTAAAGCAGGTTCTGCTGTCAGCTCCTGCTTAGGGGCTACCAAATATTACTAAGCCATTTCGCCTGTATGTCGATAAACATAAAAAAAAAAAAAAAAAAAAAAAAAAAAAGCCAAAGAGGTCCTGACTCAAACTTTTGGGCCGTGGAAACATCCAATGGCTTATTTGTCCAAAAATTATATCCAGTGGCAACAGGATATAATTATATCCAGTGGCTACCTTGCCTATGTATGTATCATTTCATCTACAACATTACTGGTTAAAGATACAGATAAATTAACTTTGGGACAGAATTTAGCCTTAACTATTATAACTACTGGCCATGCAATTGAAGGGCTACTCAAACAGCCACCTGACTCAGCAATGACTGCATGACTCATTATCAGACTTTACTAATTAACCCTGGCTGAGTTACCTTCCAGTCCCATCTCCTTAAATCCTTTGACCCTTCTCCCTGACCCTGTTTTGGACCATCCGCTCCACTGATACAGCGAAATCTTGGCCCAGATACAAAGTACCAGACCCGACTTAAAGGACTCCCCTCTGCCATGGGGCAGAGTGACTTGGTTTACAGATTAATGCGGTTTCATTCACAAGAGTCAGAGGAAGGCAGGAACAGCAGAAACCACAGAAATGGAGGTAATCTGAGCTCTGTGTCTTCCCCCAGACACTTCAGCTCCAAGGGCTGAACTGATAGCATTGACCCAGGCCCTCACCATGGAAAAAGTACTCGCTGTTAACATTTACACAGACACCAGGCATGCATTTGCAACCGTTCATGTACATGGAGCTGTTTACCAGGATACAGGGATCCTAGCTGCAGAGGGAAAAACTATCAAAAACAAACATGAAATCCTACAGCTACTCAAAGCCCCCTGGTTGTCAAAGAAGGTGGCAGTCATACACCACTAGATGTCCAGGTCATCAGAAAGAAATAATGCCAGTGGCTAGAGGTAAAAACCTAGCTGACAAAACTGCTAAGAAGATAGCCCTAGAAGGGCAGAAACATTTCCAAAGAAGATGAGGACTACAAAGGTAGTAGTTAAGAAGTTGCTAGAGGTTATCTCACCCAGGTGTAGATTCCCTACATGATAGGGTCAGACAATGGACCAACATTTGTGTCCAAGGTAAGCCAAGATGTAACAAGATTGATTGGGGCAGATTGAAAATTACATTGCACATACTGACCCCAAAGTTCAAGACAGGTAAAAAAGATAAACAAAACATTAAAAGAGACCTTAATTAAATTGATCATGGAGACTGGTGGAGACTGGGAGATGCAATGCTCCTTCCCTTCTTCCTGTATCGGGTGGGGAACTCTCCTTACTGGATGGGATTAACCCTCTTTGAGAATAAATGGTTTCCCTGCCCCCATTGTACCTAACCTTCAGTTGACAACTATTACAAAATTAAAAGATGACAAATTAATAACTAGGGTCAGAGCAATCCAGTGGGCTCACAAGTATGTTTGACCAAAATTGTGTGCCCTTAATGAAGCAGGCCCAACTCCGGAACCCACAAGTTTCAACCAATAGATTGGGTCTACATTGAAGAGATTTCGCTGGACATTCTGGAGCCCAGATGGAAAGGACCTTTGATTCCCCCCTTCCTGAAGGAAGAATGCCAGATTCCACAGTTGCTGAAATGGAAAGTTCAAAAGAGCACCAATCCTCTCAAGTTAAAACAAACCTGGTCTTGAGCCTACTGTTTTTGTTAACTGTATATACTGCAACTCCTAACCCACATAAGCCTTTTGACCTATCCTGGCTATATGTCCAACTAGGCCATATGAAGAATCCACTGAGACACCCTGGCTTCCAGATTTGACTTTGATGTGTGCTAGCTGGCTGATAACTCATGGGCTGACACTTAACAGACTTTACGAGATTCATACCCCGAGTGTAGATGAGACTTTTTATATATGTCATGGGGTGGGGAAAGAGCTGCCACAGGTGGGGTCCTGAAGAGTTCTACTGTGCTGCTTGAGGACACGAAACACCAGTCACAGGGTACCGGGTGTGGAGGTGTCAAAGAAGACCTTATCATGCAGCCACCCGCTCCACATTGTCATAGGCAACAACCCTAGATTGAGTTTTATGTTAGACTCTTGATAAGGCCAATTGTATATCCACTGCCAATAGCTGAAAGACCAAATAAGGCTTTGGCAAACCCTAAACCTGTGTTAACACTATCCCCCAGACTAGTGACTACTTTATTCCCAGTCACTCAATTGCAGGGATCGTCAGTTCCAGAACTTTTCCCGAAACACATAGTAGACCCACTCCAGTCAATGATGTTAAAGATCTTCCAAATTCTGTCTCCCAACCAGAACTTGCCACCTCTTGTTGGTTATGTTATAAGGCTAGACCCCCTTTTATGAAAACATTAGGTTTATAGCTAGGTATAATGTGTCTAAAAGAGATACTACATATAGATGGTCGCAGGAAGGTTCAACTTTAACCTTGCAGACCACATCATGGCAAGGTACCTGCCTGGGGAAGGTCCCTCTGTTGCAGCAGCACCTCTGCAACTAAACCAACACCACCATTCATTCCAAATAGATCATTCCCCCAGAACAAACATGGTGGTCTTGTTCAACCGACTGACCCCATGTGTGCATGGAGAGGTCCTTAACCTCTACCCTCAAAGAGTTCTATATTCTAGTCCAGTTAGTACCCTGTATAACCCACTACTCAGAAAAGACAGTGCTGAGAACTATGGTAGGACATGTCGGAAGAGACCTCACGAGACAGGAAAGGGAACCCATCTCCTTAACCTTAGCTGTAATCCTAGGGACAGGACTAGCCAGAGCCGGCACTGTGATAGCTACAATGACTTTACAGAAAAAGAATTACAATAACTTAAAGACAGTCATAGATAAAGATATCCAACACCTAGAAAAATCCATCTCAGACTTGGAGCATAACGTGGACTCTTTGGCAGAGCTAGAACTACAAAATGGGCGGGATTAGACTTAGTGTTTCTACAATGAGGAGGGTTATGAGCCACTTTGTGTGAGGAGTGTTATTTCTATGTCAGCCATTCTGATGTTATTAGAAAATCATTAGCCAAAGTCAGAGAGAGTATAGATAGGTGCCAAAGGGAACAGGGAAGTTCCAAGAGTTGGTACCACTCGCTGTTCGATTCCTCCCCCTGGTTAGCAACTCTCATCTCCACCCTTGTGGGACCTCTAATCATCATTTTTACGGCTCCTCAATTTCAGGCCATACATTATCAAAAAGCTTTGTCAATATATGAAACAGAGGCTGGGAACTAGTCAACCGAGGATAATGAGGTCTCAGTATTGACAAATTAGCACAGACAACTCAGATTTCGGAAAGCCCAAGATTGGCCTCTAAAGTTACTAGCAGAGGGAGGAGTGAAGTGACACAGGCAACCCGCCCTCACTTCTGCGAACTAAATCCTGCACTCTCTTGTCCCTATACTGAGCCAGAATGGCCAACACTCCCTTTCCCCAACCCACCTGTGGCCTTTGAAAAAGGTAGACAAAGGGGAGCCAAACCTGGCCTCTGTGTCTGGCACTTAACATTGCACTCACTTTTGGTAATAATTCTAACCAATAGCACTTTTCCAGTGTAGATGGCTCTAAGGATGCAAGGATTAGTATCTTTGATTGATAAAGCCCACTCTTGAGCTATGAGAAAGAGACAATTAATTGTTCCCAGACAGCTATGACCACTTTGTAACAACATGCTGGCCTCCTATGTTGGAATGATGTGTGTGCGTGTGTGTGTGTGTGTGTGTGTGTGTGTGTGTGTATGCCTATATATATATATATATATATATATATATATATATATATATCCCAGATTCAAGTGTCACTCTCCTAACCTGTGGAGTAAGAAGGACTGCGATCTGGTCCACACTCCTATAATAAAAACTCTCTTTGTTTATTACATCAGTATCACAATTTCTGGTGGACTCCTGGGTTTCCTGCAAACTCAGCATAACAGGAACATTAGAAAAATATATATGAGTAGGATGTACAGCAACCAGTTCCTACAGGTTGGAACCTGTAGGTGTTGGACACCTTGGTATAGTTACCTAGATAAAAAGGAGAGAGACAAGTGACTGTTTAAATAGTACAATGGATATGTTTATGTGATGCTACGTAATTTTATATACCTCATGAAAATGTAGTTTGATTTTATTTTTTATCATTTTATTGGAGAGGGATATATGAGCAGGGCCTTGTTATATAGTCCAGCTTGGCCTTGAAGTCATGATACTTCTATCTCAAAGTACTGGAATCATACGCATGCATCACCATGCTCAGCCGACAGATTTCCTGACACTCATTCAACTATCTCGAGATACACATGGCAAAACGCAGTTCTAGAAAACAGCAGTTCCGGGGTGTTATGGCACAGTAAAGTAACTACCGTTAACAATTATGAATTGCACAGTTCGTAAAAGCTGATGGGTTCTTACAATTTTCACCATAAGAAAAAAAAAAACTAAATAAGTGATAAGATATGGATATTTATCTCTATTTAAGTAGTATGTATACATGCATTATGAGAACATTACATTACTTCATTAATGTGTTTATGCTGCTATGTGACAATTAAAAAGAATCTAACTTTAAAGAAACACTAATTGATTAGTTCTTAGTAAAAGAAGAATGAAAATGCGTAATTAGTTGTCCTTTGTAGATATGGAATTGATTGACCTTTAGGAATTTTATTTTCTTCAACCCACACAACACACAGCCTAGTTTGGGAAGCTAGCACCATTGCAAACTTGTAATTCTAGCACTCAGGCAGCCCAGGAAGGACACTCTTGAGCTCAAGGTCAGTCTGGATTGCTTGGTGAGAACCCATCTCAAACCAATAGAAGGAGCAGCAGCAGCAGGAGAAATGTTGCAGGATATGTGATCACAGTTGATCAGATTGTGAACTGGTAAAACCTTGTGGTGTCTCTCAGTCCTAGGGTATGTCTTTACCTCAAGAGCTTTCAGTTTACTGTGAAGAAGTACTTGTGGTGTGGCTCAGCCCTTGCACATTCCTTTAATCCTAGAGCTAAAGTCTAGGCTAAGAGTCAGAGCTGGCAACCAGCTGACAGAAGGAGCAAGCTGGAAGGTGTTTAAGACAATGTGAAGGAGGAGAAAGCTTTCTCCTTCTAGGATGCTGCTGGCATAGGAAGATCAGCTGGGTGCTTTCTCAGCCTCTCTGAGCACGGAGGCTTTCAACACAGCTCCTGGCTCCTAAATCTTCATGTGCTAAAATCGAGCAGCTGGGGTTTTTGTTTTTGTTTTTAAAACAACAGAGAAATGACCACGATTATATTAATATGGAAAGCTATCGTTATTTCTGTTTTCTTTTCTGTGAAGTAGATGCAATAGACTATACCTGGAAAATTCATGGGCAGCTCAAAAGGCTTCAGAGACTCAGAACCTCCAATAGCGCCCTCACAAATTTCAGCCATCATCTTCTTAATTTTGAGACCTGTGATTTTAATCACTTCTCCTGTGGACAAGCAGCATTCGTTGCCAAACATCTCATAAACAGACCCTGAGAAGAAAGAAAATAAACTTTGTTTAAAAATTAAAAAATAAAAAGTTTCAACAGTGAAGAGCAAAACAGATGTGCATAGCCTCACATAAATGTTCTTACTCAGTTCCTCCGTGAGCGAGACAGAAATCTAACCTGCCTATCCGAAAATGTACCACGCACCAGGAAACACACCCCTTCCCTGCCAGAATATTTGGTACATTTTACCAGGTCACAGAATTATCCCGTATAAGTCAGCAGCAATTAGAGCCTTGTCTGAGTACTGCAAACAAGGCTATAATGGAATCCAAGACCCAAGGACAGAATAGTGTGTATACCAGGACTTTATACTAACAGCTTCCTATTTATCTTTTCAGATCTGGTTCTTGGCATCAACATGAATTTAAATCTTCTTGCCCAGTTTTTAAGCTGTTGCTTCTTGACAAGCTGAAGACAATACTCAATACCTTGATGGCAATAGGTGGCAGACCAACCCAGCAAAACAGAAAAGAATCACTTTGGTTCAGGATTTCAGCCTCCCTGACAAACCTTTCATCGCAGATGCTAATGGTAAAGCTTTTGTTCATTTATTTTCTTTCTGCGACTCTCAATACAAGGAGAACAGGCAGGGGAGCAATCAAACTATGAGCTCCAAACAGATGAGTGGCTATAGTTCTGGACAATCTGCTCTAGTCTAAACAGATCTCATGGCACATTTTCTGAAATACAATTTGTCACAAATAAATGGTAACTCATAACTGGTGTAAAGAACATTACACAACTGCAGGCAATTAAATAGGATAGCAATTTGTCCCTTCCTCCATGGTGGCTCATAGCTTCTTGACCATACTAAATGGAAGGTTATGAGGACAAAATGCTAGCTTTGTCTGTTTATTGAATTGTTCTCTTTTGAAAAATAAATTCTCTATTTCCCTTTCTTCTTTGGTGTCTGGTTGGATATATGGTAAGATATTATAACCCTTTCACAGCATTCATGGTTTTTGTAAATGTTTCTAAAGCTGGAATTTCACCCATTTCAAAATGCTCTGATCGTGTCTGTGCCTCAACAGGCATCCCAATCAAAGATATCTGAATGGACTTGATGTGCATAGGGACATTTACACAGAGGCCCGGCCACCACTAGGCAACCAAAGAAACAATTGTCCATCAGACAGAGAGAGACAGAGACAGAAAGAGACAAAAACAGAGAGACTATGGTGAGCAGTGACTTTCCTGGTTACAAACAAAGTGGTAGTCACACATTCAAGAGCAATTTTCTGTGCTAGCATTTGTATGATGTTCTTATCCTAATATTAACAAAAGAGGCTAGGGGACAGGGGAGCTGCTAACAGCCTAGGTGGAGTTGAGCCTCCCAAGCAGAAGTCCAACCTGTAAACACTACTATCCTGTGCAGAGAACATCAAACCTGAAGATTAGCTTGTCTGGTCCTTGAGCTTTTTGTATCTGAGCCATAGCCCCCTTTTTCTTTCTCATACCTTTCTCTTAACTACTTATGTTCCTGTACCTTCATTAACCTTACTACATGGAGTTACAAGTTTCAAGTACTTTATGGAATAAACTGAAGTATAAGATAATTTTTAAAAACATGGCAATATTTTTTCAGTCACCTCAGAACACATATTTGCTATGATATATCACATGCTAACATTTTATACCACTATTATATCATCCTGTATTTAACTTTTTCTGAGTTTAGTTTTTATTATTCTCAACTCAAGCTTAAGGTTCACTGGAACAAATATATTACATTATATTTTTGTATGATTACAACACACCCTTTTCACTCAGTCAGCAAACCAAGTATATTAGGCCTTGTGATTGGTAGTATGTGTCAGGAATCATATATATAGTCTTTATCCACAGAAGCCTGGTCCTGCATAGAGTGAACAGGTAGACAGACCATTTCAAAAGAACAGGAAGACGGCATAGTATATGAAATGCAGAGTGTTCTGAAGTCTCAGAGGCAATTTGTTTCCAAAGGAGATAAGGAGAAGCAATCCAGAAGGAGACTATGGCCAAAGGATGAGTCACGTGATGCCAGGGTAGACAGAGAAAACAGCATTGGGAGGGCACAGAGATGCAAAAAGAAACTTCTGGAAACTTTCAGCAGTGTATTAGGCCTAACATGGAAAGTTAGAGAGGGGAATGAATGGTTTGCCTTGTTTTTAAGAAGGGATAGATGGAGAGAGTCAAAAATTATACAGTTTTTTTTTTTTAAATTAACTTTATCCTGAACAAAACATTGATATGAAGTAACTTTAAAGTTGGGGAATCTTCATTTCCAGTTATCAGGGTCTGGGAACAAATACCAATTTAATAAGAGGTCATTTGTACTCTAGACATTAACTACCCAAACTCTAGTCTACCATATCACCTGGGAGCTTGTTAGAATCTCGGCTAGACTTGCTGAATCAGAGGCTGCCTTTTTAACAAGATCCCCAGATGATTAATAAGCACATTAAGGTTTGTAAAGCATTGGTCTGGGCTGCAAGTAAACAACTGAAATAGCCTCTGTTTGGGGATCGCTGCAAAAGAAGTCAGAGAAGAATGTGCCACCCTCCCACAGAAAACCTTGTGTCACTGAGTTGGAGATGGGGAGCAGAAGGAATTGCAACATGTGTTAAGGAAAGATTTTTCTTTATCCTGTGAACTAGGATAATATAGTTGAACACCTTTTAGCTGAAAGTGTTGAACTTAATTTCAGTACAATGAGTGTCTATTCTTCAATGTGATTTATAGCCAACTGACTGGCTGGGAATGTCATCTTCTTTCAAAGGTTCAAAGGGATGCAAAATTCAAAAGATAAATTTGTGCAAAATTGTATATCCATTTGTAGGAGCAAGAAGCTAGGGGATTGTATGACAACAAAATTGAGTTTTAGTCACTGCATGAAAAGCTTCTAGTCTCTCTTTAAGCATCTATCTCTCTACTTAATAATAAAAGGATATTCAGTTCTTTTATTAATATTAGGATAAGAACATCATGTAAATGCTAACACAGAAAACTTTTCTTTAACATGTGACTATCTTTTTGTTTGTTTCTATAAAATTGGAAAGTCACTATTCACTATTCTTCTCCCTCTCCCTCTCCCTCTCCCTCTCCCCCTCTCCCTCTCCCTCTCCCTCTCCCCCTCTCCCTCTCCCTCTCCCTCTCCCTCTCCCTCTCTCCCTCTCCCTCTCCCTCTCCCTCTCCCCCTCTCCCTCTCCCTCTCTTTTTCTCTTTAGAAAACGTCTTGTGTAGTCCAGGCTGCTCTTCAACACATGTTGCAGCCCAATAATTCCACAGACTTATGATTTTTCTGCTTCCAGCTTCCCAGGTGCCTGGATTACATCTTGTGCTACCACATCCAGCTTACATGGTATTAGAGATTCACTCAAGGCCTTTGGGCTTGTAAGATACTCTACTAGCTACACAGCATCCTCACCTGTGTTCAGGGTCATCAAAATTAAGAAATTATGTCAGTGACAGGTAACAAGGGCATGTAGCTACTTGTAGATCCCTGAAACAGGCAAGATTCCCATATTTTGCTCTTACCAATATAACACCTCCTAAAATACGTTTTCCTAAGTTTTAATACAATGATGAATTTTAAAAATAGGCAACTTTCATATTCTCAGAATAAACATGTATGTGTGATTGCTTTCTAGGCTTTTACTGAGATGTGTGTCTGAAATATGTTTGCTTATATAGAGACATACATATTCAAGTAGTTTTTATTCAATTTTAACCAGGATACACGTATTTCGAGTATGCAAGTCTCGAATCTATTAAATCTTTACAGACTGATACTTTCCAAGCCAGAGCATATGTATTCAGAATAATGCCAAACATCAGAGAAAAGAGGAACAAAGCAGCCTGTTTTCAGTGATCAAACATTGCCCCTGAAGGCTGTAATGAAAGAGCCATGTGCCTTTGAAATCACCTTTTCTGTAATTCTACTTTGCTCAATAAAGAGGACACATTAATATCCTTTTATGAGCTCATCTCTTGCCTGACAATCCATATAAGCAATGTTATGATCACATAGGAACAGCTGAAACAATTGGTTCGGTAGACTTTTTTTTCCATTCCCTCTTTCCTCAAAGTTAAAACATGTATGGCAGTCAGGAAAGAGTTGGAGTTTTCTTCCCTGTGCTCAAATACACTACGCTACAAACTATGTCATGTCCTTCATTCCTTTACCTCTTCGTGGACCTGTCTAAGTTCAATCAACGCTAAATAATCAACTAACACTCATCCTCAAAGCTTCCTTACATCCAACCTAAAGAAATGCTCATTTCCTCCTGTGCTCTAATGCCACTTTGTACACATTACCTGATAGACCTTGAGGGACTGTCATCATAGTTTTATTTGGTTCATAATTGTTTTATTATTGACATAATTTACATTTGGGGATTTATTATGATTTTTCCAGTAAACCAGCAACATGTTAATTAAGTGCACAAACTCTCCCACTGTTCTACCCACACGGCTAATATATAGTTTTGTCCCATTACGAGATCCCTAGTGAATGTTTTCATTACTAATCTTTACTATAAGTGATAAGTTATTGTAAATGCATCAATGTCTTTTTATATGAGCATGTTCTAGTCAAGAGTCTGTGTGAGTTGTATTTTTTATCGGTGTATTTACTGTCAAAATGATAAGCACACATCAGATTGTCTGGCTGCCTTCTGAATGCTCTAAAGAATGTGCCAGGCTGGTGGTTCTTCAGTGTGATTTCTACTTTTAGTTTTCTATATTAGGTACAAGGGGTTGGGCATTTGGCCTTATACATATTAGATAATCATTCAACAGCTGGGCTTCATTGCCATCCATCTCCTTTTTCACTTTCTATTTGATAAAAGGTCTCACAAAATTGCCTAAGCTGGTCTAAAACATGCATCCTCTGCCCCTTGAATCACTGGGAATACAGGTGTGTACCACCAGGCATGACTGATACTTTCCTTTATATTCGGCAGCTCTATATGCTGGGCTTTACAGTGGCAATCATATGAGGATTTGTTATAGACAGGGATGAGCTAGGAAGTCTTACTTTTAAAATATAGTTGCTAGCAGTTGCCTGTGCTATATAAGGTAGTATGTGAGAATGTCTACAAAACCATACCAACAGTCACATCTTTCCTTCTTGTGATTCTCTGCTCAGGCATAGTATATGTTATCAGGAAGTAGCCTGTCTATAAAGGAAGCCTTTAAATGTGAAATTATTATATTAGAATCATATCCCTAAACATGGTGGTTGATAAAACATTAAAGATAACATCAGAAAGAGCTGCTCAGCTTTTCTTTATCATTCACCACTGGAATAAAGCTTAAAGGAACCATAACCGGAATCGACATTTGCATGCATGGACTTCTATAAAAAAGATGTTCCTATCCACTAAAAGACCAAGGCAAATTCTTCTCCACTATGTAAAAATATACCTAAAATTAGATGAACATGCTGTTCAAATGCAATGTTAGAATCACTGGGCACATGGATTAGCAAGCCTGTCGTTTAACTAGCAGTAGGGTAAGACCCTGATTGTTAATGAGAACTGATCTTTCAGGTTCCTGCTTTGCTCATCCCAACATGTCAGGCATAAGAGTAGTAAAATTAACAATGGCTGTACTCAAAAGAATCTGAGAAAGATCTCTATGAATGTGAAGAAGATGGGCTTCTTCTCTTTAATTAGGAGTTAAAATATTATCTAAGAAGTCAAGCCTAAAAAACAAGAGTATGCAAGACATTGCAGTATATGTACGTGAGGCTTTGAAAATCTGTATTTGGGGCCAGGTATGGTGGTATACACCTTTACTCTCAGTACTCAGGAGGCTGAGAGGCCAGTCTGTTCTATATAGTGTCAAAAGCCATCTAGGAAAGGCTAAAGCATTTAACTGAATTTTCTGGACATGGCCCACCGTTTTGCATGGACTATGATGGGTGAGCTCTGAGTTGCAGGGTCATTAGAAACTTTATCCCAGGATTGCTTTGTTCAGCTGATATGTTTTTCATGCCACTATTACATAGCCTAACCATTCCAGGGCATTTAGCCTGCTCTATTGGGCAGATCCCATGTAGTAATGTTGTATAGACAAATGGATGATTTCATAATTTCTGATAATGATTTTATAGAATTCCTAAATTTATACAGGTAATTTCATGCCCCCTATAAAATAGAAGCTGTAAACAGAGCTTTGTAAACCTTCCTGTGTCATGGACTAATTGCACTAGCGAAAGAAAGCATACTTGAAACAAATTTACAATCAAGGAAAACATTCCTTATAGGTTAGGTGTGAGACCATTATCTTGTAACTAAAGATCATAAACTGGAAATGGACAATTTATTTTAGGTACAAGGACAGAAAGTAAAATATTGACTAGTTTATCTATGCAAAACTTCAAAACTGATAAGACATAATGTAAATGATTTGTCTCCTGAAAAATCTAGGCTACCTTGTGACATAAAAATTATTGCTTTAAACTGATGAAGAACTTATGGGGGATAGTAACAAATAATGTTTAGTGAGATGCATGTCTTAATGGAAAGACATGTAAACAATTCTGTTGTACCTCCATAAACATTATTGATCATGACATGAATTATTGCTTTAAACTTATATGAACTTATGGAATGTGAAAATGCTTAGAAAATCATGTGATTAGTTATCCCGAGAAACTATAAAAACTAAGAACCACAATAAAATGATGGTGTGACTTTCTTCAACTTTATCCAGTATGTGTGCCTCTGTTCTTTCTTTTTCCTTTTCTCTCTGATTCATGAAGAGTTAACGAACTCTAAGCCTCTTGCCTGGCCATCAAGGGACCCTTGATCTAGAGAGAAAAGATACCAAGTTTAGTGATGAGCTAGTTAAACTGTTTTATGCTACCGGCAGGTCATGCTTCCAGCCACCTGCAAGAGTCCTCTGTATTCACAAATGAAAGACACACACACATGCAGGATTAATTTTAATATGACTTGGAATGTGTATGGCTCAGCATTTCTAATTCTCCCCTAGACTTGCATACATTTTCCTCCAGTATTCCTGGCTTAACACCTTCCAAACTCTATATTTCATGTCTGCTACCCCATTACCTTTTGGGGAGCCTCTCCCCATAGGTCTGCATTCGCTTTCCACATACATTGCTGGATGGTTTCTCTCCTGCAGCTCTTAAATCTGACCCTCCTCCCTCTGAGTCTTGTATCATTGCCCAGCCAGTGGCTGTATGGCAGTTCTTTATTATCAATTGAAGCCGGCTGGGGGCAGGGACCCTCAGGTAAGGAAGCATGGCTTTTGGGGAGCCAAAATAAGGCAAAGCATTAAAACCAATTCCCAACACTCAGGTAATTAGCTTCTTTCCTTAATCCCCTGCATTTTATAAGCAGGAGTTAACTGCCAGAAGTCAGTGGCTTTTGGTCACAGAATAGCAAGAAAAAGTTAAATTTCCAGAGACCATCAAGCTTCTGGCCCCTAGAATAGTAAGAGAGAGTTATAAGACCAGAGATCATCAGCCTTTGGCCTTCATCCTTTGCTGTGTCACTTCTCAGTACCTTTGAAGGGCAGGAAAGGTCCCTGGTAACATAACAAGTTCCAGGCCAGCCAAGGCTACATACAGATACTGTATTTCAAATAAAATAAAATCTGAAGAAACAAAATCAATGAAAGTCCTTATGGATTGGAAAGAACTGAAACAAATGAAAGAGAGAGAGACAGAGAGAGAGAGAGACAGAGACAGAGACAGAGACAGAGACAGAGACAGACAGAGAGAGACAGAGAGAGACAGAGAGACAGAGACAGAGAGAGACAGAGACACAGAGAGAGGCAGAGACACAGAGAGAAGAAAACAGGAAATTAAAATATGTGTCTCCGACTCTTTGTTCTGCTCTTGGGATCCTTTCCTCATAGTGGGTTGCCTTGCTCAGCCTCCATAAGAGAGCTTTTACCTTGTCTCGTACCTTGCTTTGTCCTGTTTTGGTGTTGCCTCTTGTAGACCTGCTCTTTTCTGAAGGGAATTATACAGGGAGTGGATCTTGGGGAGAGGGAAGTTGGGGATGTGAGCTGGGAGGAGACAAGAAAGGGGAGAATGTGGTTGAAATATATTAGATGAGAAAAAAATCTATTTTGAATAGAGAGAGAGAGAGAGAGAGAGAGAGAGAGAGAGAGAGAGAGAGAGAGAGAAGAACTATACTTTACAACTACTCTGAGTGATAAAAATTCAAGCATAGCCGGGCGTGGTGGCGCACGCCTTTAATCCCAGCACTCGGGAGGCAGAGGCAGAGGCAGGTGGATTTCTTAGTTTGAGGCCAGCCTGGTCTACAAAGTGAGTTCCAGGACAGCCAGGGCTATACAGAGAAACCCAGTCTCGAAAAACAAAAACAAACAAAAAACAAACAAACAAAAACAACAAAAAATTCAATTGTAAAGGTTTTACTCTTGAGAAGAAATAATTCAGTGTCTTAAATGGCAAAGTCTATTAGTTTAACCTAGTTGTTAATATTGTACTTTAATGTTCTGCATATGCTCATTATTACTGATGCAATCTTAAAGACCTTTGTGTCAATGATTGCCAGAGCAAAAGGATGGGGTAAGGGGCTAGTATCCTTCTATGAAATGAATATTTCTCCTATGAAGCCCCAAAGCCTTTTCTAGCCTATGATAATGGGACAGACACATAGTTCCTCATCTCCTCATACTATTGTTGATCAAATATCCCTACATTTTATCCAAATGTCAATCAAGAGAATGACATGACAAATAATAATAATAAAATGTCTTAGGAGTTGGCTCGTTGATTTTTTACTAAGTATTTGGTATCAGATGCATGCTTTTACTTTTAAAAGCCAGCATATGTTTTATAACTTAGACATTAAGTAAAGCTACTACGTAACTAAAGCTGTAAAGCTGTTCTTTACCTCCCACTTCATGAATATGAATATAATGGCTGTGCTGCTTATCCAGGGCCTCAGGTACACTATAAAAGCTTTATATAAGTAAAACTTTACCATGTTATATATTTCCCTAAAATTATTATCATTAATAAAGTACTTAATTACCTATTACACTTTGAATTATCATATAGAAATCAAGAGTAAAGTTTTTAGAAAAATTTTACCATCATTTTGAAGGTCAGTTTCATTGTGCTAAATAATAAAAATTAGTATTTTGTGTGTTTCTTTCCTTAATTTTTTATCATTCATTTTACTTGTAAACTTATCAAAATATCAATGTAGTGTTTACTAGAATAACAAAACAAATAGGGTCATCACTATACAGAAGCATTTAATGAGTATTACATAGAAACATATGACCATGGCCAAGCAGAGGTAATCTCAAGCGGTTCAAGGGCAAACAGAAAGTCTCATACACGGAGAGTTTATCGGTATTGTTAAACTTAACTATTTTTCTCTATTGATGGTACCAGAGCTTAGGTACATACTCTAATCAATTTGACAGTAACAGTTCTAACTGCAAACTGTTACAGTAAGATTCTGATTCCTACATTATTCTCTTCTGAGCTGTACTGGATGAGTGCTTGGGCACAGTGGACCTGGGATGCTATAAGTTACTGTATCTACCTAGCCATGAGCATGCTAAATCCCCAGATGAATTTTGTGAGTTTTAGCTGAAGAGCTTAGACTTAGCCAGTATTCTCTATGAGCAAGATGACAAATATCTGTAGTATATTCTATCAGTTTTGAACGCATTTCCAATGGACTCAGAAATGACTTAATAATCATCTTCCACATATAGTTCCTGGGGACCCTCCGTCATTTAAATCTGGCTTACAAGGATAATTTATCTCCAGACACTCCTGTTCTCTGACTTAACCTGCTTCCTTTAACCCCTTTTGAATGTTATTTACTTCTAAAGATTTTAATACTTGGGCTAATTTGTTAGCAACCTCTTTATCAAAAGAAATACAGCAAAAGAGTATAGTCACCCATACTTCATTTATATGAGGGAAGCTGTCTACACTAAGGCATAAAAATCTATCTTTATAATGATCACAAACTTATATCACCTAAAGCTATAGAATGAAATTGAACCTAAAAAAAATCTGTTGAATCTTTTTCCATCTCTTGTGTGAGCCTGGAACTCAGACACCATAACAGACTCTACACAGCAGCTCTCATGAGTGAGTGTTCAAACTATCTCTGGATATGTTCTGAAAAATTCAATTTGTTTTAAAATTTTAAACAGGTATTAATTAAAGATGACTTGTTAATTTTCACTGCCAAAACATTTTTCATTTTATTAAGAATCACTTATGTTTCTACAGGATAGACACATAAAATCTTTTAGCCCTTAGAATTATATAGAAAACAACGTTAACTCTTCAGTGTAGAGACTTTGAAACTTTTAAACAAGACAACAATCTATTGTCTAGTCTCAAAAGGAAAGTTGTCAAACCCATTGAAGATTGTTCAGTTTGGTGGCTCTGAATGGCACCATGTCTTTTATAAATATGAAGGCTCTCTTTGAGTTGTACAATATTGTGGCATCTTGCATTTCAGAAATATGTGTGCCTAAGTATCGAGAAAGGAAGTTCAACAGACATGTTAAGAATAACTGACCATCTCAAGTCAGCCATAGTTTTCTTTGCAAGCCGAGATGATTAACTTTCATTGTCAACTTGAAGAATCTGGAATTGTTTAGGAGACCACTTCTTGGTATGTTGTTGAGGGCATTTTCAGAAATACGTACCTGAGAAGGGAAAACTCTCCATGAATGTAGGGAGCACTATCAAGTCCCTACTTTGGGTGGTCCCAGGGGAATTTGTTTTTATAAAGAGTAAGTTAACTGGGCACCCAAAGTCACCACTGTTGTCTTGCCTTCCCATGTATTCCCCTAAAATAAATCTTTCCTCCCTAAAACAGCCTTTGGACGGATGGCAATGAAAAATGTAACTAATATACCAACAAACAGCAAAATTCCCATAGTAAAAAAAAAAAACAGTAGAATAACTGAAAACCACCTAGTAAATTAGGAATTCAATATGTCATCAAATGCTGCCACTACTTCAGGGGTTCTCAGCCTGCGGGTCATAACCCTGCTGGTGATAGATTGATCCTTTTCACAAGGGTTGTATTTCAGATATCCTGCATATCAGACAGTTACATTATGACTCACAACAGTAGCAAAATTAGTTATGTAGGAGCAATGAAAATAGTATTATGGTTGGGGGTTCACCACAGCATGAGAAACTGAATTAAAGGGTCACAGCACTAGGAAGGTTGACTGATCTACAGACATTCTACTGTTGACGCATTAGGCTTAAACACTCGGGAAAGGTAAGAGAAGTTTTTGTCATTCTTTGGTTGTGAAACTCAAATTTTTTGAATGTTAGAAAATAATAATCATGAAAATATAGTTTTTGAAAGAAAATATAGTTTTTTGAAAGAAAAAAAAAGAATATTTTCTACAATTACCAAAATCTTTATATGTGAACATAAGAATAAAAACTGTATGATTACTACATAGTATGGTTTAGCCCAAGAGGAATGCAATATGTACATAAAGGAATTTCTTACAATGCTAAAAAGAACACTGGAAAACAATTTCTCAATTACAATGAGAAAGAAAACCAAATACAATGTATCAGTTTTTACTTTCAAAGTCAGTTCTTTGTATCACATCAGGAAAAACAAAAACAGAACAATGGTTTGGAGATCAAAGTTTTTTCATTACAAGGCATTTCTCTGTGAGAAGTAAAACCTAGGCCATGAAGAAGAAAGTCATAGAATTTATCTTCCCTTGATAAACTGGGAAGAAAACAAAAGAGTCTGCTCTCTGTGAGGTTGAGAGAGTAAGACCTGCTGCAACCTCAATGCCGAGCCGGCTTTAACATCTCACTCGCTCTCATTTAGTTAAAATTCTCCAGGCACACATTTTATGTGTATGTTAGAGTGATGTTTTTAACTTCATGAAAACTATTGATTTATCGACCTAATTCTAGTTAAGGAATGTTTGGGTTTGGTTTTCAAAAGGACCGGTCATTCACAACAGCCTCCCAGAAAGGCAATGATGAGATACACTTGTTACCTTTACTTGGAAATGTATAGCATTGAAGAACTTGGTAGATACTGTAAATTGTATTGGTCTTTTCCATTCTTTGTAAAATTTGATTGTCCTTCTTTTATTTTCTGACTCACTGAAGTTTGTTTGTTCATTTGTTTTGTTTTAATCCAAAGAAGAGGTGATTACAGGCCTAATATGCCCACAATATAATCAACATTAAGTCAAGTGTGGTGATACACACCTGTGATTCCAGGTGAGGGAGACAAACCCGACTGAGATAGAGAGCAGGAACTTAAACAAACAAAGCAATACACACACACATGCACATGCACATGTACATGTGTATATGGATATGGATATAGTAAACATGTGTATATGTGTTTATGAGTATGTGTATATACAGAGATATATATGTAATTTTATAAGATACAATATTCATTATGAGTTACCTACTTAGACTTTTATAGTTCCACTTTATAAATATTTTTCAGTGATTAAATCTAAAATAAACCAAGTAGTGTGATTACTTAATAATTTAATTTCTGTTTAACAAATCTAATTTTTTCTTGTAAGATTTTTTTCTCATCAGATCAAATTTATAGCAAATAGAATTTCTCTATCTTTGGAAGAATGACAACTCTTTTTAAACTTGATGTTGAAATTTATTTGAAATTTAAAATGCATTTTTATGAGACAGAGTCCCACTATTCTGTTCAGGTTACCTTTGAAGTTAAAGTGTTTTGTTGTTGCTATTGTTGTTGTTGTTGTTTTGGTTTGTTTGTTTGCTATAACTTCAACTGTAGCTGGAATTAAGGGCTAGGCTGCAACGCCTGGCTGAAAAACATACATCAAAATTTTAAATCATATACTAAATGTTAAATTGCCCTTTCATAAGAGAACTCTCTTTCTCCATATTCTATCGAAATTTCTTAACAATAAGGAAAACTTCATTGAGCAGATAGGTAGAATATGTCAGCGTTTGCTCTTATTAAAGTTTCTACCAAGGAAGAGCTAATACCTTCTAATTCTGAATATAAAGTCCAATACGATAGATAGATAGATATGATAGAAACAAGAAAAAAGAATCTATTTTCTTTTAAAAAAACAAAAATCTTAACATCATCGAAAGCTGGAAATGGAAGGCACATAAATATACAAGAAAAAAGTCAAAGTAAAAAACAGAGGGAAACATTAATATAAGGAAGGGGGAAGGTTCTTGATGCAGGAGAAGGAAGAAGGAAAAAAGATAAAAACACTAAGGAAAGTTTAAAAAGCCATAGGAAAATGGATTATTTGATAATCTTACTTAAACATACATAAAATATATGTTTGTGCACATTTTTTATTGTTCTTTAAGGAAAAAAAGTTGGGGGGTTGGAAAGATGGTACAATAATTAGGAGTAACGGCTGCTGCTCTTGCAGAAGACTCGGTTTCAATTCCTGATAACTCACAAAAATCTATAACTTCAGTTTCAGAAGATCTGACGCTTCTTTTTTTTTTTTTTTTTTTTTTTTTTTTTTTTTTTTGATTTCGTGAGCACCAGGGCACACATGTGATTCACGGGCATACATGTAGGCAAAAACACCCATACACATAAAAATATAATTTAAGAATAAAGGCAAGAAATTTATATAAAGAAAGTGAAATACCAACTGGCTCTTTGGTCCTATTAAAGAATCTATAGAATTGTTGTATATAATGGATAAGCACACATGTATATGTGTATTTAACAGAATTACACTACACAGGATGACTGTCTAACAGAATTGCAGTGGGAAGCATAATAACCCTCACTTCAACTTGTTGGTCAGGGGAGTCTAAGAGACTTCAAAAACAATATTAAAATTTTCCATAGTCCATGGTTGCCTCCTAAAACTTAAGGGTAAGATCCTATTGACTAAGAAATCATATAATTTAAACACAGGGCATGGAGGAAGTGAAATGGAACTGATCTGAAAACATACTCCCTGAGGACTGTATCTGATGGTTTCAGAAGATAGTGCACAAGTTGCCTAAGGAGAGAAATCAGTAATCTAACCATGGCAGTTTGAGTGAGAATGGCTCTTGTAAACTATATGTGTGTGCTTAGACATCGGGGAGTCAAAATGCATGGTTTAGAAGAATTTTAATCCAGCAACATGGCTGTTCCGGCAAGGAATCACATACAAAGACCTAGGTCTGTGTGATCTGGCTGGAATGTAGACAAGCCCTTAATTTCAGCATAATCTGGCTGGAATATAGATACATCATAAGTGGACAACTTTAATCCCAGACAATGAAGATATGGTTCATCTTAGAGGGAAGTGCCAATGTTTGAAAATGATGTCTAACTGAGGGGCAGACAATGTGACCAATCAGGGAAAGATTTCACAGACTGAGTCGCTGATAAGATATGCCCAACTCCTATGAGAACAGCACAGGAAAGAGGTTACTTAAGAGCAGAGGGAGGTTGGTTTGACAGTTTTACTGGGACAGTTTTATAGAGACAGGTTACAGAGAGAGCGAGATAGACACAGGTAAAGATAGAATGAGCTAGAGAAGGAGAAGGAGCCAGAAGACTAAAATGTATTCCCAAAGTTAGTATGAGGCCAGGCAGAGCGTTTCAGTCAGAAGCTGAGAGAGGCCAGATTGAATCAGTCAGCTTGGAAGATCAGACTGTGTAAAGGCAAGAAGCTTCCAGGCCTAGGCCTTGGAATAGGCAGAGCAATTCAGTCAGAAGCTGAGAGAGGCCAGATTGAATCAGTCATCTTGGAAGATCAGACTGTGTGGAGGCAAGAAGCTTCCAGGCCTAGGCCTTGGAATAGGCAGAGCAATTCAATCAGAAGCTGAGAGAGGCCAGATTGAATCAGTCATCTTGGAAGATCAGACTGTGTGGAGGCAAGAAGTTTCCTGGCCTAGGCCTTGAAATAGTTAGAACAGAGAAGGAAATGCTCTGGGCTTGGCCCAAGCCTTGTATCTGTACACCTTGAGTACAGCTCTCATCTCATCACTACATCAGAAAAATTAAAATCAATTATAGCTTGGGAAGAGTTAGCTGTGGCTGTGTTGGAGGAAGTGTGTCACTAAGAGTAGGTTTTGAGGTTTTAACAGCTTACACTAAGTCCAGTCTTTCTCTCTCTGTCTGTCTCTCAGTCTCTCTGTTTCTTTCTCCTCTGCCTGAGTCTCAGGATATAAAGGTCTCAGATACTGCTCTAGCACCATACATGTTTGCCTCCTTCCATAATGATCATGGACCAGCCTCATGAAGATATGTTCTCTCTCTCTCTCTCTCTCTCTCTCTCTCTCTCTCTCACACACACACACACACACACACACACACACACACACACACACATCTTCAGAATAGTTGTAGCAATGTTGTTCCATGCCTGCCAGCCTCTGACACAATATACCCTGTTTTGTTCTGTGTGTTCTTAATGTTCTGTGTGTTCTGAATGTTGTGAGGTTTCTGACTTTCTGAATTTTATAAGGTTTGCTAATCTTAAAAAATTCCACAAAGCTTTCAGTAGGACCCATCAAATCAAAGGTCAACATGAAATATGTTTAAAATGAGTTGAGTCAGAGCTGACCACTGGACAGCCCTTCCTGTATCTATATATTACCTCACTGTGGTTTTTTGTGACTGACACTGAAGAATGCTACTAATAAGCCAAAAGTTTGATTATAATATTCATATTCTATTATCTCAACATTCTGAAATCATCCTGTTCCTCGCCCATACACCACCACACTTACCGTTCTCAGGACCAATCAGCTTAAAGGTTAGCTGATAATACTTTGCCTACTAAGCCAATTGCTTCCCTCCTTCCCCTTTAAACTTTTAAACCAGATTTTTTCCTATAAATAATTCTACTCCAAGAGCAAACTAGTACCTCAATTAGGTTCCCAAGTCCTTCTTTTCGGTCCTCCAGTATTATGGTGTTCATTCAATAAACTATTCTGGCTTAACTGAAATTGGTGTAAGTATGGTTCGTGTGGCAAATTCCTGAACCCCAACACAACCCCCTAAATCTATAAGCAAGTCTCAGTTAAAGGCTTTCTTTTCTAAGAGGTACCTTGGTATTGGCACTTCTTCACAGTAATACAACAATAACTAAAACGTCCATATAGTTGTAAAACCTATAATATCACAACAATAACTGACCTGGCAAGCTATTTCCTATGGTGCAACAGTGGTACCATAAACTTGGAGGTAACCACTAGCTCTCTGGTTGCATGTAATACCCACTTAACTGGAAGGAATTCATGTATAAATGCTAAATACAATGCTTAAATTCATGCTATAAATCTAGCTTACTACCTGTGACTGGAGAGGTCAGACTCAAGTGGAGAATCTACTATTGCTATTTTCCTAAGCTGATATAATTTCTAACTATATTATAAATTCTTATCATTATATCCACGATAAGTTAAGACCTCGATCTTCATCAAACATCCTTCATCATGTAGCAGATGAAAACTATTACAGATATTAAGAACTGTTCGAAGTACAGAACATAAGTAACTGTGGTATGCCTAGCCATAGGTGGCACATCTACATTACAATGTTTATACTTAATGCTCAGAGACATTATGTAAGAGGAAGAAGAACGACTGTAAGAGCCAAAGTACAAGGACACCTGCTTATAATGTCTTCTATACACGTCAGGGAAGCTGCACTTATTAAATCTCAACAATGTGGTTGCTTAAACAAAACCTGTATTTTGATGACCCTGGTGAGCATGCCATCATTGATATGAAGATTTCTTGTGGATGGAGATTTCCGGGGTAGCCTGTATTGGGCCACAAGATTCTGTGGCCCAATTTTGGGGCAAGCTCAGGGATTAGTGGGATTCTGTAGCCTGATTTTGGGATTTTTTTTTTTCCTTAGGGAAGAGTTGGCCGCCTGTACTTTGAGAGGCTTATTTTCAGGAGGTTCTGTATGTGTGACTGAGTGTCATAGAATGTGAAAATTTAAAAACAAAATAACAAAACTAGAATACATTGATACCAGGTAGAAAGAGTTTTAGCTGCAGCTAATTTTTTTCTTTTACCTTTGATTTGTTGGTTAGTATCCAAGGGTGGGAGGGGGAGAAAGTAGTTTTCTGTGTCTAGAAAGTGAGCGATGATCACTGCTTTCTGATCATTTCTTTCATCTTCCAGGAAAAAAAAAATAGCTGAATAAACACTGTCATTCTTGATAAAACTCTGAGCCAATAAGTGATTTGATTGTAGTATTTAGCCAAGTAATTTTTTTGTCCTAATACCTATGGGATAGAAAATGATGGATAGAAGTACTCATTATCAAACCTACTCTATGACTGTTCATTCAACTGATAAAAACAAATCCAAAAGAATAGCTCCTTAAACATGAACTTTTTATTGTATGTGTATTTTGTCTTGTGTATGTATGTATGTATGTATACTGGACATAAATATTCCATATTGACTATGTGAGTGTAATTTGTGGAAGTTGGTTACTTCTTCGATCCTTGACATCAATCAAGTCAAGTGGCACATGTTTTTTACAAACTAAACAATCTTGCTGGACCCAAATAAGAAAATCTATTATACTCTCTTAGGTAACAAATCAGTGGTAAGAAGTAGCATATGTTTATGTGGCATCTTTATAAGACCAACTCTTTCTTATTTGCTGTCTTGTCTCTTCTCTTGTCTCTTCTTACATATCCTAAAATGACCCCTAAGTTCCCATTACAACATCTACATTTAAGCTAGAAGAAATAAACAAGGAAGAAATTAAGTATTTCTTTTATTTCAACAGCATGCAGAGACACTTTATGCATTGAAGACCTTTACCACTCAATATCCAACATTCAATGAAGTGGCTACAATTAACCTTCAAGAGAACCGTGTAATATTGCCTTTATCTGAAAATGCTGTAGAAAGGGAGGGATAGTTAGAAGGCAGAAGACAATTGGACAGCCACAAATGCAGAAATGTATTTAAGTATTTCATTATGTAAATTAAACCACACTGCATCTATAAAATTTTGCATTGCCATATGGAAAGACAGATGTGTATTTTATTTTAAATACTAAAGACAGGAAGTCCACTGCTCAGTGTAAGAGTGCAGAATGAGCTTTTAGAATTGATGACCATACCCCCTGAGAATATAACAGAGAAACAGGGACACAGAGACCAACCAAAAGGGACTTTTTCCATTCTGTCTTGAGCTTAAGTAGAATAATTTCATAGGTAAGAATGTCTTCTCATGGGGTTGTGGGTTTCATAGGAATTGTGTTCAGTATATATAAGGATGGAGGTTTAATCCCTTGTACAAAAAGCAAGGAAAGAAGAGAGAAAAGGAGGGAAGGAAAGAGGAAATAAGGACTGGCAGGGTGCCTACTCTCAGCCAGGTTCAAATATAAAATCCCCATTTGGGTATCGCCAAACAACTGGGGTTGTTTGTTGCCAGCTAGAGTTTTCTCTTCACAGACTGATGGCTGAAGACAATACCTATGCGTTTATTGATCTCATGTGAATTTTTCACCTGTTAGATGCAGAGTTAGTGTCTGGGTTTTCTTGATATTATATGAGAAAAAAAATAGTATTATAACAAATACTTGTTTTGAGAGTCAATGATAACTGTAATGCATAGAACTCATTCAACACTTACTTGGGGTTTAGTAGATATTATTAATTATTCTTAAGTTTGTTTCATATATTAAGGAAAGTGAGTAATCCAGCATAGTATCAAACAGTTGTAGTGGCTGTGACTTTCTTAGGCAAGATGAACATTGTTGAATCCGTGATAAAAATGCTACAATTTAGTGAAGCGCAAAAGTTAGGTATAGAGTAAGAGACTAGAGGAAAAATAAAGAGCTCTATAAAAAGGGGGAAAAAAATCTATGGATAAAGAAGGGACAGGGTAATCAAACTGGAAGAGGACAGGGGAAAAAAAATACAGTGAAAAACATCTAAAATTGAGAGCCATTTGAATAGGACCCTGATTTAGTAGACACTTCCTAATATGTGCATATATGAAGGCAATCTAAATGAAATCCCCAAATAAGGACAGAGACTGAACCCCAGATGGAAATTTCTTGTCACCAAATGAAACTTCCAGTATGGTATGGGTTTTATCTAATTGAGTTGCTATCCAAAGGAATGTTATGGGAATCTCCAAGCAACTTGGGTTGTTACCAAGGTTGCTCTCCACCAGCTGTCAGCTGAAGACGGTACAACTCATTGAGAACACAGAGCAGGGGAGCTGGTGCCATCCTAGAGCCCTCGCCCCTAAGGGCTAGTAGAGTCATGGTAGAGGATGCTACTTTGCACTCTACCAAAGGAAAATGATAAAACTCAACTCTGCTACACACCTTTCAGTCTCTAATAGTGTCCTATCTGCAAGGCATGCTAGTGCAATGGTGGCACAAAGATGGAGGGAGTAACCGATCAAAACATGATTTGATTTAAGGCTCACTCCATGAGATGAGACCCATAACCAAGACCGCTTCAGTGACCAAGAACCTGAGATTAGCTAAGCCCAGAGACCTGCGGTAAAACAGAATACTATTGTTCTACTAGAGAAATGTAGCAACAAAATGACTCCTAATGGCGTTCTGCCATACTCATAGATCAGTATCTTGCTGAGTCGTCATCAGAGAAGTGTCTTCTGGCAGTAGATAGGGATAAATACTGAGTCCTCTAACCAGACAGTGTGCACAGAGAAACCTTGGAACACTCAGCCCCCAATGGAATGTCTTCATCCCTTCCCCTCTGAGCTCAGATGGACCTTGGATGACCACTAGATTTGGTTAATCCACTGTAGTCAGACATTGCTTTGTCATTTCATTTAGCATTCCAAACAAATACTCCTAATTTTGTATATGTTCCTATTCATGTTCAGGATGAGTAGCTCCAGTCCCCTGCCAATGGAGAAGACACACTGCTGCCACGCATATAGAAACTGACTGAAAAGTAACAAGGTAAAGCATAAATCTTCCAAGTATTCATGAAGAACCTGAACTCAGGGTAGAAAGATAAGGAGGAGATCAGGGAAGGATAGAACAGAAAGTGAATCCAACTGAAGATGCAGCAAAAGTCATATGGAAATCTCCAGATTTATAAGTAAATTACATTTAAAATATGCTTTTTAAACTTGGAATACACTTCCTGGATGGATAATGATGTTCACAGAACCCATGAGTTATCAAATTAAAATCCCAGTGCAAGAGGCGACTTGTTGATCAAGGATCTGAAGGTCCTAGAGGTCTCCCAAACAGTCTGAGATACTGCCATTGCTCTTGACTGCCCACAAGAACTAGATGGAGAGACACTGTCACTAACGGCACACACAGTTCCAGGACATGGAGAAATCAGGCTGGGCCTGAACTTCATAACTTCCACCTTACAGGCTGGCTTTCACAGGTCCCAAAGGCCCTCGGAAAGTTCCTGGGTGAGAAAAGTCGTCGTCATCAAGTTTATCTCGATATGAATCGTATGAGCTAAGAAACCACCTGCCAGGCGTGAAGCACTCACGGGTATAATGGTGGTGTGACTATTATGGGGTAGCCGATCTCTTTTTGATTGGTTCTGATGCTCTCTTCACTGGAAAGAATTCATGACTCATCCTGTCAACCTAGTTAAAAGCCCATGACTAGGCAGTTAACAGGCCCTAGCTGGAACCCAGGACTGCTGATTTCCTAAATGCACGTGGTGCTATATTTCTTTTTCAATATTTGTGCTTATACACATACATTATCACGGCTTTCCACTTTGGTCAGAGAAGCCTCTCTTAGCATTTTGTCAGGTGTTAGTCCAGAAACTTAGGTGACTATTGAGTTCCAGGCATATAAATCTTATATTTGCTACAAAAATCTTATAAAAATGTTTCTGCCTCTGAAAAGATAGATGTACATTACATTTTACTATCCTCAGATATTCCAGATCTGAAGCCCAAAAAGCTAACAACCTAGAAATGCCAAATGGGTACAACTAAAATATGTTCAAACTTCACATGCTTATATAATCTAGAAATGTCAAATGGGTACAGTTGAAATATGTTCAAGTTTCATGTGCTTATACAATCTTACTCCTCAGTATACTGAGTTAGAAAAATCTTGAATATAAGTACAGCCTTAGTTATGTATTAATAAAATGTTGGGGGGCTGATCTTGGCAACATAACAATACCTGTCTCTAAACAAAACAAAATCCTTTTGGCTCTAGCTGAAAGATCAGGAAGCAACATGTATACAATGGCCATACTACTGCAGCCAAATGTCACAGAAAACTGTCTGTGTTTCATACATCAACAAAGAGGAGTCGATGTGCTGGGCATCTTCTCTTTCTAGACCTACACACAGTCTCTTCTCTTTCTA
>NC_034610.1:51238244-51241319 GCF_900095145.1 Mus pahari | reverse complement strand
TACACACAGTCTCTTCTCTTTCTAGACCTACACACAGTCTCTTCTCTTTCTAGACCTACACACAGTCTCTTCTCTTTCTAGACCTACACACAGTCCCTTCTCTTTCTAGACCTACACACAGTCTCACTCCTGAGGTTTTCTCAGATTGCATCAGAAAGAGGAGAGTTCAGCACTGGGACTTCCATCTTACAGAGGCACTACTAATTTCCCCAACCCTGTGTGAAAACCACAATGAGATCTTGGGCTCTCATTCCCACCATAAAACATTCAACTGTTCCTTCTCCCTCCACTGGAGTGATGTCCGGTGAAAAAGCAGGAATTTTGTCAGCAATGAAAGCATCTACGTACCAAACAGTGCAAGTGCAGGCTTTCATAGACCAAAAATACTGTACTCTTAAGATCCTAGGGTAGTGTTTGTGAAGTACCAGGGGTCCCCATCTGTTATCTCTCCAGGGTGTCCCAGGAGACTTGCTCCAACTGTAGTAGTACCAAAAAAAATTTCAAAAAAGAAGTCTTGGAAAATATATGCCAAGGAAACATTTATCAAACAAAGTAGAAATTGATATATCTTAAAGGAAAATTTGCAGCAGAAATATCTAATACAGACAAAGGGAGAAAAAGAACAGGATGGTAAGTGAGTCGGGTTTGCTAAGGAGATGTGATAGTGCGCGGAATAGGATGGTAAGTGAGTCGGATTTGCTAAGGAGATGTGATAGTGCGCGGAATAGGATGGTAAGTGAGTCGGTTTGCTAAGGAGATGTGATAGTGCGCGGAATAGGATGGTAAGAGAGTCGGTTTGCTAAGGAGATATGATAGTGCGCAGAATAGGATGGTAAGTGAGTCGGTTTGCTACGGAGATGTGATAGTGCGCAGAACGTACTTACCAAACCACGGAGGCCAAGAACTCCCTGTGATGACAGAGAGAACAGAAGTCACGGCTGCACCTGGAAGCTACATCACCCACTCTCAACAACTGATCAAAGTGCTAGACAGCTTATCAGTTGAATCACAGAGGGATTCAGCAACACTGTCAACTACAGAATCCAGTATCCACAGAAATAACCCTCTGCCTAATGACAGAAAAATGCAGTGTTCAACTGCTCACAAAACCACAGCGGAATAAACTGTGTCTTAGGAAAAAGGCATGGGTGTGGGATTGGTGAAGAGATGGCTCATCAGTTGAGAGCATCAGTTGCTCCTCTTCCAGAGGATCAGGGTCTGTGACTCCAGTTCAAAGGATCTGATGCTCTTTTCTGGACTCGACAGGCTCGGGACATGCAAGTGGTGAACAGGCATACAGATAGGCAAAATGCCCATAAAATACAATAAAATAAACTTACAACTTAAAAAGACTCATCAAACTTGGATCAGAATAGTCTGTGACCACAAAGAATTAAACTAAAAAACAAAAAGATAACAGGAAATTCCCTTTACACTTAAAAGCCAGACAGCATACAGCCAAGTAATGTACTGAAATCAATGCCAATGGAAATACCACAGGTCAAACCCTGTGCAACACAACTGAGTTAAAAGACAGGAGGCTTTAGCACTGGTGACTTATTTAGAAGTACAAGGCCTCAGAGCAGTAAGCCCTAGCTTCAGAACATTTGAAAATAAACAACGGAAAAAAAATCACTGAAGTAAATAAAAGATAGAAAACTGCAACGAAAAGATAAAGAGTAGCTCATCACAGAAGAGGAGAATAAAATGAGACTGTAACTATATTATCGTAACTATAAATAAACGAAGTCTATATACAACTGACTTACACAATTCTACCATTTAGGTAAGGTGAATCAATTCTTCCAACACCTTTATGTACCTACCTCGCTCAATATGAGGAAGGTGATTTAGTCAGTCCTATTCCTATTAAAAATTTCTCCTGATAGCATTCCTCCTGGGTCCCGCCCAACAGTTATCCTTGCAACATTCAGGTGGACCATGCTTACTCTAAAGGGCCTCTCTGGCCTCTCTTCACTCTCTCTGACCCTGTCCTCTCTCTGACTCTCTTCTCTCTCTGACCCCCTCCGCCTCCCCCTCCCCCTCCCCTCCCCCTCCTCCTCTTTCTCCCCACTCTGCTCCTTCTCTCTTTCTCTGCCTCTACTCCCTTCTCAACTCTGCTTCCCATGCCACAAGATAAAGTCTGTTCTATACTATACCAGTCTTATGCCTGGTACCTCAGTGGGGAAGGAAGCATGGGTCCATTGAGGTACCCTCTTTCACGGACCATACTGCACTCCACAAAACATATCCTTGGTTTTACGAAACACATTGCTGGGCGTGGTGGCTCATGCCTTTAATCCCAGCACTTGGGAGGCAGAGGCAGGCAAATTTCTGAGTTCGAGGCCAGCCTGGTCTACAGAGTGAGTTGCAGGACAGCCAGGACTACACAGAGAAACCCTGTCTCAAAAAAACAAAAAACAACCAACCAAACAAAAAACCACATCACCCCCAATGGAAGTAAAGTGGAGAATGATAGAAGATACCCTGACACAGATATCTAGCCTTCACCTATGTTGGGAACTAAGGGGAGTAGGGGAAGAGGGGGGGATGGAGGAGCCCATTTCCGGCCTGAGTTCCTCCTGTTCTCTGGGCAGGGAGGGCTGCCAGGTGCTTTCCACTCGGCCAGGGTGGGCATCTAAGCCACTGACCCCACTCAACGGGGGGTGGACAAGGGGCAGCCACCAATACCAGGAGAGAGGGCAGAGGGAGAGAGGTTCCCAAGAAGGTGAGAGTCCTTAGTCCGGGCCTTGACTGGAGCACAGGAAGGCCTTCCATTTCCATCAGGAGATTAGAAATGGCTCATTAGAAGAAAGACTATCCCATAGTCCAAGCACAGCGGGCCTTGATGAACAGAGACAATCTGTGGTTTTTTGAGCTTTACTGTAGAAAAGCAGGGAGAAAGAGAGAAGGTAAGAGAGAGAGAGAGAGAGAGAGAGAGAGAGAGAGAGAGAGAGAGAGAGAGAGAGACCGGCCATGGCCAAGAAGAGAGAAGGGGAAAGGGAGAGAGAAAAGAAAGAAAGGCTAGAGTAAGAGGAAGAGAGCAAGAGGGAGAGGAGAGGAAAGGAGAGGAGA
>NC_034610.1:51234528-51238189 GCF_900095145.1 Mus pahari | reverse complement strand
GAGAGGAGAAGGGAGGGGAGGGGAGAGGAGAAGGAAGGGGAAGGGAGAGGAAAGGAGAGGGGAAGGGAGAGGAGGGGAGAGGAGGGGAGGGGAGGGGAGGGGAGAGGAGTTTAGACTGAAGGTCAGAAGCTTGGGACATTGTCTACATGACTACTAGCCCTGCTTCTCCTGTGGGAGCTGTGGGAGGCGGTAACTTCAACCAAAGTCAGGGGTCCAGGAGACATGGTCGAACACCTACCATCCCATGTAGGTAGGAATTACCACCCATTGGGTTCTCCCAGGGTTTAAGATCTAGCCTGCACTGGAAATCAGGCTGTCTGTACATAGCCCATTGCCCCACAAACCTATGCATTCACTGGAATATGTGACTACCAAAATACATATGCCACCCTCCCACCTGGGATTGTCTGATATCCACTGACAGTCACAAATGATGTTCTAACTAAAATGTTAGAAAGAACCCATCAGAAGTAGATTTGTAAGGTCGGTTGTGATGTGTTCTTTTTCTGAGAACTCTTTTACAAGAGTCATCTCTTTTCAGAGTGGCAAGAGACATCAGGAGCAAATGAGATTCATTCCAGGGGGGTATGGGCACATGCAAGAACCTACTGACAAAAAGCAGAAAACTAAATACAAAGAAATGTGTAGGTTGGCACTTTAGGATACCAACAAAACAGCAGGTTCTAAGATTCATTGGGAAGGGAGGATTGGGAAAGAGGCAATAAACCCATCTGCAACGGATGCCTCAAAGAAAAATAGCTATCTTTCAGCAGATCATCCCATCTAGCTCTGCAGGCAGGATGCATTAGAATCAGAAGCGGGATTACTTTTTAATATAAAGTCTTGGGCTGTCCTCCAATATTCACCCTGTCTAAAAGTATAATATGTAAGTGTACATCCCACAAGTTTATCAATTTATTCATCAACACTTTCAGATATGGGGTAGAACACCACTTGGCCACACCCAGCTCTCTCAACTTTCTTACCCTCCTCCCAGACCAACCAACTGATGCCCCTCCCCAAACCAGGATTCTAAAATCCACGGGTGCTGTGCCCAAAGTCCTCATAAACACAGTCACACTGCTAAGGTCTCTCTGGCCTCCAGATGTTCCTGTGGAGAGCTGAGGGCCACCCATTGATCTCATAAAGAACTATGTCCCTCTGCCTCCCTGCATCAAGAAGATGCAACGGCACTACAGGCACATAGCATAGGCCCTATATTAGCCAAGCCTGCTGCATCTTACTGTGGCTCCCTTCCTCTTCCTGGGAAACTCTTAAGACAGATTCTCTGCTTTGTCTGGCAGTGCTGAAGCCCCTCTTAAGATCCCCTAGTATGACCTGCAGTGTTAATTAATTTGTTACTCTGAAAGACTCTCGGTTCCTTTTCTTCTCCATCCATATAACATAGGACTTAGTAAATTGTACATTAGTTCACTTTGTAAACACTGTTTTACATCACAAAAAGTAAAGGGGTATGGTAATACTATGTATCAGTCTGGAATAGCATAAAGATTTAGATATGAGTTAAATCTGTGGAAGTGAAATCAAACAGACAAGAGCAACTAACCCAAGGCCTTGATTTTCTTCATTAAGAGTAATAATGAAGTTTCTGAAAGACGTGTATAGATAAATGTTTATGCTCATTATAGCTATGTAATTTGGTTAACATATTCTGGCATAGACAATAAGATATATAGATTCAAAAGTTTTATATCTGAGCAGAGGATGAGGGAAATACTGTTTAACATTTGAAGTGTGCTAATTAGAAACATAAATGCAGGGTTGGGCTGTTGAATGTGAAAAATCTGAAGCATAGCTCCCAAGCTACCAGAAATGTCATCTATATTTATCTTATACTAACAAAGGTTTTGTTCATTAGGGTAACGATTGCAGGATGCCTCCTTCAAGGGTCAAATGAATGGTATTTAAAATGGGTTGACTGACTCCAGATAGAACATAGCCACTCCAGTTCCTGCAAAGTACTGGAAAAGGATTGTTTAGGGAATCAGCATTGGCTCTGGCTTAGTTCCTTTCCTATTGCTGTGGCAAAACACCCTGATGAAAGCAACTTAAAGGAAAAGGTGTATGTTCTGGCGCTCAGATCAAAAACGGCAGTCTCTTGTGCCAAGAGAGTCAAGGCAGAAGCTTGAAGCAACTGGCCACCTTGCACTCACAATCTGGAAGAAGGAGCAATGGATGCATGCTGCTGTTCAGTTTCCCTGTTCCACTTATGGAGTCCAGGATCCTGGCTAGAGGATGCTACCACCCAGAGTGGCTAGGCCTGCCCACCTCAGGGCAGTGAGGAGAATCCCTCATGGTCCTTCTCTCAAGCCCATCTCCCAGGTAAATGTAGGTCTTTAACTATTAATGCTAACCACCAAATGCCCTGTACGTGACTCTCCATCTCAGTGGCTGAGTCAAGAACTGCTCATCCACAGTACTCTCAGAGAGCTTCCAAAGCCTGGATAGCATCAAGCTGACCCAGGGGCTACAAGACTGTTTTTATCCTGATTGCAAAAATTTTTTTAAAAAAAATTATTTTGTACATGTAAAGTTTGATATAAGTCCTTTCTGAATTGTACTAGGCCAGTACATTTATGACATAAGCGACCAACAGTAAGCCATCTACTTCCAAGGACTGAGGGTTATCAATATCTACCAAGATTCCAATATCAGTGAAAGAGCAAATCAGTTCTTGGAACTTTGAAACAAAAAGTTATGTTTTCTGTAAAGTTTGGCACAATATTATTTTTATCCGGTATTTTGAAATATATCTTATTCTTTGACAGTCTCTCTCTCTCTCTCTCTCTCTCTCTCTCTCTCTCTCTCTCTCTCTCTCTCTCTCTCACACACACACACACACACACACACACACACACACACACATACACACACAGAGAGACACACATACATCAGTGGATCTGATCATGTCTACCTCCCACAGTCTCATTCCCCACGTATTCATCATAAAAAGAACTAAACTTTTATTCTTCACTATGTTGTTTTAATAAATAGAGGTGTTTGAATATGACCAAAGAGAAGCCTATGACATATTATAATCAGGGAAAAGCATGCAGACTGTCTTGTGTGGTTCTTCGCCATTTTAAAAGGGACTCTGCACTCAGAAACTAGAGTGGAAGCCAACGGCAAAAGCAGACAGTTCTAGAGGCTACTTGCTGTACGAATGGAATCTATAAGACTTAAACTGAACTACCTATAGCTTAATGATAGCTTATCAGTGAATAGCTTTTTCCAAGAAAGAACGAAATGTTCTAAATAGCAAAAATTCCATTTGTCTATGTTCAGTGGAGTAAAACACTCATTTAACTTTCAAGCATATATTAAAATTTTAACTTGCTAAACATTATTTTAAAAAATACTGACTTGTTAAATATATATTAAAAGGAAATTTTTTCCTTTTCAAAATATTATTTCTGTACAGAAAAAAAAGTTCTCTGAGGTATATAATGTGAAAATTCAGGTGGTTAAATTAATAAATGACAGAAACAGTATCAGTCAAGGAATTGGATTATACGTTATCATATAGCATTGATCATTCATTGTCATAAAGCATCCCTTGATATTTTTGCCACTCTTGCCTGACCATGATGTTTCCTCCTCCTCCTCCTCCTCCTCCGCCTCCTCCTCCTCCTCCTCCTCC
>NC_034610.1:51206190-51234422 GCF_900095145.1 Mus pahari | reverse complement strand
CTCCTCCTTCTTCTTCTTCTTCTTCTTCTTCTTCTTCTTCTTCTTCTTCTTCTTCTTCTTCTTCTTTTTAACAGCACATGGCCAGTGTGAGACACCTCTCATTATAAAAGCAATTGTGTATATAATAAGGGTTTTATCATTCTCTTTGTTAATAGAAAATAAATGTAGTAACTAATGTGGTAGCTCATTTGGTAAAGGCATTTGCCATATAGTTCCAGTAAACCTGTCTTTTATCCCTAGAATCCAGACTAAGATAGGAGAGAACAGACTCACAACATGCAGGCGTGCGCACGCGCACACACACACACACACACACACACACACACACACAGTCGGCACTAGTGATAACAACTTACTTGACCTGGATAAGTCTAATGTTGTCTCTTAAAATCAGAAAGTTAGTTTGAGTGATTTAGGATCATTATCATTCTAAAGGAAGGTTCATTCACAATAAAGAAAAGAAAACATAGTAGACAAATTGTTCTTTAAGTGTTCTTAAGAAAATTAAAGGTTTAGACACTCATGTTATTCATTTTGAAAATCAAAATGGTCTTGTAATGACTTCAAAATGAATACAACCTCATTTCAAAAGTTTTTGGAAAAAAGCTATTTGAATACGCCTTAAACATTTCCTGATGCCAACAGTGTTTTGTTGTTGTTGTTGTTGTTGTTGTTGTTGTTGTTGTTGTTGTTGTTGTTGTTATTAGGCACTGGGGTCTGTGATTAAAACCCATACATCATTCCTGGGCAGATGCTCCCTCCTAAATGACTCAAACGCTGCTGTGTCACTATAACCAACACTTTGAGCCTGAAAAAAAAAATATTTTTCCTAATATCCTTTCTAAGAATGAGAAGTTCTAATTACATGGGTTAGGAGATAAATGAACTAAGAAAATTTCTAATTGATTATTTTTCTTTAAAAATTACCAAAAAAAAAAAGAGGGTATTGTCAAATAGAGATAATTATCTTGGAAAAGCTGTACTATACCTTATTACATAGTTTTGAATAAAATCCCAGCTTTTAAACTTAAATATGTATTGGAACTAAACCGAATTAGATTGAAAGTTTGACCTCCGGGCATGTGAGTGCTTTCTCACTCACACAGTGGCTTGCTCACCACTTAGCAGACCAGACAGATTCAGCCAGTGTCAGCAAATGAAGAAGCATGGCTACTGCTTTTGAGACAAGACTCTTCGTATGGCCTTGCGTAATTTTATTCAATGGCATATAATTGACCAAGAACTTGTACCTGCAAGAAAAAATTGCTCAGTTCTTAGAGCTAACGAAGTCATGCATTTTATGGCTTTTGCAAATGCAGCAGCTAATAAAAATGAAATTGTATTTATCTTCTTCCTTGCTCTTCCCTTATACCCATAAGATGAAGGATGCACATAACTTAAGTGCATACATGTGGCTGCTTGAGAAATCAGTTGTCAGCACTCCATTTGGCTGCATTTTATTTCACAGTCAAGGTTGATATTTAACAACATATAAGTGAGAAATTTTCAAGTGTGACTACCCCCACTATAGATGTAAATAACATCTACATTTGGCACATCTCCACTTAAGTAAACAACATTAAAAGTACTGGCAGTAATTTTCTTTTATAGCTTCTGGAATAAAAAAAAAAAAAAAAAAAAAAACCTGAAATTACTTCTCCCCAAGCTTTTTTGCTTGTTTGTAATGCACCTGCTTTAGAGCTTTTTCCTAAATTATAAGACCTGTTTAAGATAACAGGGAAGAAATGTATTCTACTCAAGCACTCACGCATGCACACACACACACACACACACACAGGCACTAGACTTTTAAGCTTCATGTACTTTTGCTCTTATTTTAAATGTATTTCTAATCATATTAAAGTATAGCTTCATATTGCATGAAAGTATAAAGTCTCTAGTATTAACAAGTGGAAAACAAAAATTGTTCCAAAGTTTGTAAAGGAAAAAAATCAAACATCACTCAGATAAAACAAAACGTTTTTCAAAAATTTATTACAAAGTAGAACTTTGTACATTGTCATACATAAAATACCAGTACGTTTTAAAACTAAATTAAACATTTAAAGTGGGCAAATTCTATCTCACAGTCATGTGTTCTTAACTATATACCAGTCCCACAGAAAAAAAATAATATTTATTTAATAATTATTGATTTCTAAGTCCTTTCTTTTTTGTGTCTCGTGACTAGAGATTGCCTGACTCTTGACCACAATTACGCATCCCGGAATTTTAGCAGTACACATACACATGGGTAAAAACTCTATCTTAAGATTTTTTTGTTGTTGTTGGTTTTTTTTTGTTTTTCGAGACAGGGTTTCTCTGTGTAGCCCTGGCTGTCCTGGAACTCANGAACTCAGAAATCCGCCTGCCTCTGCCTCCTGAGTGCTGGGATTAAAGGCATGCACCACCACGCCCGGCCTATCTTAAGATTTAAGTAAGATCCCTTAATAAGTCTTTACAAGTATAAGATCATATAGAAAAATCTGAGTTTTCTGTTTTTCTTGAGCTTGATTTTTTGATTGACAAGACCATGTGCCATTAAATGCTGAATAGTTTCCTTCCTTTTCATTTGCTATAAACCAATATCAATGTTGGAAAATGCATAGTAAAGAGAAAAAAACTTTGGGCATAAGTCTATATAATCTGCGAAATGTAAGTAGATGTGCTGGAATATCATTCTATAATTTTTAATTTTTCTCTAATTTCACTACCATAGCCCTGGTTGATTAAATTTAGGTAGAAAAATATTAAGCTCAATTATACATAAAATAAAATGTATGTGAGTGCTAAAATAGTCAGAATTTTACCACCTTAACTCTAATACATGTATTAAATCCATAAAATGTCTACCTATATATAAAATAATTTACTAAACATCATTATTCAATCTACTTATTCAACCAGTTCTAGAGTGAATTCTCCCACCTCAAAGTCCTCATATTTCAGCAAAATGAGTAATAACATATTAAAAAGCCTCTTCTTATCTGTCATATGCATTACCCGTCCATCAATCCTGAATGGCAAACTGTTGTTAGTGTATTATGAAATGTCCTGAAGACACTGCTGACCTCCATGTGATGCCAATCATGCTAGGATTCCTCACTGAAACTCTTTAGGGGGTAGAACAATGATCAACTTTACTCTAAGTTTAATCCCTAGATATATATTAGGAGATAATTGACTTTGAACGATGGCAATCATATTAATAATAATTATTGTCTCACAAATGATTTTCAGGGATTAAATAACTAAAAATATAAGAATGAACTAAATTAAATAAATGTCTATATATGAGTATCTGTATACAATTGGTGTTAAAGTTGTATGTAGAAAATCATATGTAAAATACTCACTAACATACTTCATTATATTCATATAAAAAGTATTATTTAATATACTTCACTATATATGTATAATACACTTCACTATATATTTCTATATATATTTATATTTTTTCATATTTTTCTATATGAGCTTATATCTGTAAAGATATATTAAGGGCTTTTACTTAAAGTCTAAGACAGAGTTTTTTCCCATGTATATGTGTTCTACTAAAATTCTGGGGTGCATAATGTGCTTGAGAGTCAAGCAATCTATAGTCATAGACGCAAAAAATGAAGGACTTGGAAATCAACAACTGTTAAATAAATAATATCTTTGTAATAAGCCGCTTGCTAAAACCAAGTGTGTGTCCCTCACACTGTGCACAGTCTTACACTACTTCTTCCCATTCGTGATGTGCTGAACTATCTGCTGCTTGTCACACACTGGGCACAGTCTTACACATTCATGATGTCCTGGACTCTGCTTGTCACAGGTGATGCTTGCTTTTATTTGTCTCGTTTGGTTTGGGTTTCCTTTGGCTTTTTGTTTTGTGATCCCCTCTTCTACCGGCATCTCCCATGTTGACCTTCTTTGCGACTCACATGATACCGAGTGTAACAGACCAGGCCTGTTACCTCTGACCTTTCCTGTGCTTCTGAATACATTTCTGGCTCCCTAGGGGGTTTTTTGTATCTTCTGTTTTAGAAAGGCTTCAAACTCATTGGGCTGTATCCTCCATCCACTACCTGTGCAGCTAGTTAAAACAAAACAAAACAAAACAAAACAAACAAACAAACCCACTTTTAACATTTTCTTTGCTGGCTGACATCCTACCAGGACCTCAAGATTCAAACCCAGCAGATTCAAAATAACCACAAACTCCAGTTTCGACGCTGCTCTTCGCTCTCAGATGTTCATCTCTTTCAAATCCACTGGGTACAACTCCACCAGAGTGGATGTTTGTCTTAAACATTCCAGGCATGCTTGACTTTTCATTTTCTTGTAGTTTTCAAAAAAAGTTTGTAATCAGAAAAGCTAGCTTTCCTACAGGGAAACAGCTATGACAAGCACTGAAGTCACAGGTGCTTGCTTCCTCGTGGCTGTTCACAATACATTAATGACTAATTCAGACTCTGGTGAGGACACTCTTCCCAGCTTACTTACTGCTGCCTTCTCACACCACCTTTATGTGCTTGTTCCCTAATGCATATATGTAAACAGACAGAGACAAGAAGAGAAAGAAAGCACAGGGGTGGCTGGTATCTCTTTCTTATAGGGATATATTAAGTCACCAGATCAGTGCCCCACCGTTAAGACCTTAGTGAGCCCACACAGATACTCAACGTCTTTTGTATAATTAAAAGCCATGAAATATGATCAAGTGCCCTTACTATCTAGACCACATTTGGAATGTTAAACTTGGATATCTTTCGAATAAACAGCAGTTACTCCTTCTAAAAGTCTGAGTCTTGCCTAGTCATCTTCTCTTCAGGCTGCAAACTCAGAATCACATGAGAGTCGAGTACACTCTGACTCTCAGGGTCTCACGAGGACTCTGAGAATTATTTTCTCCTAAAGCACACTTTTACACTGCACTAAAAAAAACTTGTTTTAAAAAGCACCTGTTTCCTTTTTTTTTCAGCTTATGGATGCTTTAGGACCAAAAGCATTTCATGTGTTTTATAGGAGAAGAAATAAAGGAATGAATGAAGAGACACAATCTTAAGAAATAATTTCTGTGATTTCAACATATATTTGCACAAACAACAAATATTATAATAGGTATAATATTTCAAAACATGCTATGTAAATTTATTTTTAATCCCAAGAGTAAAAAAACATTTTTTAACATTTAACAATTGCTGTAAGAAAAACTTTGCACTTTATATTAATGGATTTAGCTAGACCAAATTATGTTTTGACTTCTGCAAATGTGTGTGTTGTTTCCTCAATATTTTTCTCCTTTATCAAGACTGAAAATAAATATCTTATGCTATCTAAATTGTCTGAAGAAAAATTCTTACATTTTTAACTAAGTTTTGCTCATTCTTTTTAGTATCTCCGGCATGAGCCATAAAAGAGAAAAAGGGTTTTATAAGGTGAACTTTACCAAAAGTTAAAAGCTTTTTCTTCAAGGGAAGACAGAAATGAATAGGTAGATCATAAAGAGGTGATATCTACATGTTTTCATATTTGAAAGCTTTTGCAAATTAGTGTATGTAAAAAAATCATATAATTCAATAAGAAAAAAAATTCAGTAAGAAGATTGACAAATTATATGAAGGGAAATTTTACTGAAGAAGGAAAAATACATGGTTAATCAGCACACCATGAAGGGACCATCATTATCCTCATTAAGAAATTCAGATTATAACTACAAGGAGATATAATAAATGGCATAAAGCTTTGGGGCAGATAAAGTAAAAATGGTTCTTCATGCATAACTAGTGGAACATTACCCAAAATATCTCCAAATGTAAAACAATCTGAGGTTCTTAAATAAGGGAAACACATTTCATTCCGTACAATAAAATACTGTCAGGAAAAAAAGGAAACAAAATACTGATACTTTTTAAAAATGTGGATGAACCACAAAAGCATGATAGTGAAGTGAAAGATGCAGTGTACAATAGAGGAGCTCATGCATGGTTTATACATGACCTGTCTATGGAAGGCAAATATTCAGACAAAGCCTCCCTTACTTGTCTCAGACTGGAAATACTCGTGGGGATTCCTGGGGAAAACCATTCAAGTTAGCTGGTTGGTGTGGTCACTTAGCTTTGTGCAGTCCTTGCAAGAAACCACTGACTTGTATACCCCAACATGGGTCCTATAGGATGCAAATTATACCCGAATAAAGCTGCAAGAAAGATCTAATGGAAAGTGCCCCTCCCCACCCCACCCCCGACCCCAAATTAAAAGCCTGGATGCATGTAGGAAATAGATGTTTTGGTAAAAACTCAAGAAGAGAATTCAGAAGACAAAGGATGTGGGAAATTGTGTGTTTAGTAACCCTTACCAACAAGCGGTTTAGCCAAAGTGGTGTGTGTTACAGAAGCTTCACAGAAACGTGAAGAGAATTCTAGGAAAGCTTTAAAGAGACTAGCCTACACATTTGTGTATCAGTGGGAAAGACACAGGCACAGCTGTGGGGAAAGACCAGTAGACCAGAAACTTAACTAATGGGGCAGAGAAACAATGTGGGGCTTGGTTACTGACAGCAGTTTCTATTTTGAGAGAGAAAAAAATGGAACTCCATGGGAAAATACAGAGAAGTGACATGTTCTAATGCACATATCAGACACATGACTTGGGAGACAGGATGGAAGGCAGACTTTAGGCTTCCAAGGATGCAATCAGGAAGGCAAATAGGGTAGAAATTTAGATAATCCTAGAACAAAATTCTGATGATTTAAACTAAGGCAATAACCCAACATAGTGCAAGGAGATAAGATTCTAGATAGATAGAGCGCAGGGGTGAGGGGTCATCATCAAAGTTTGTCATTTTAAAAGTTCACCTACACTTCTGGGAAAATTAGATAATACATAAAAATAATATACAAAAAACAGAAACAGTAATTTTTCTTGTAGTGCTGTGAATAGTTTTATGCCTCCACAGTTACCAAAATGTCAATCGCATGCAGATGATTTTATAAAATGAAAACCAAGTCTTAAAAATCAGAAGGACTGAAATGCACAGAGTACTTGTCAAAACTTTAATAACTACAAGAAAACCAGCGTGATGGCATATATTAAATAGTGGTAATGTTAGCAAGAAAGAAAGAAAGAAAGAAAGAAAGAAAGAAAGAAAGAAAGAAAGAAAGAAAGAAAGAGTCAAGAAGCCACAGAAAAATGTTTCCTAAGTTCTACACTGAGATCTCACTTCTCCATGAACGGAGGGCAACAGTATTACTCCAGTAAGGTCGTTGAGAATACGTGATTCAGATACGTTAATGTCTAATTACTTATAATTGATAAGGACTTCCCTTCTAATAATAATAAATATAAAATTGTGTCATTGTTACAGTGAGAAAGTGTAGGCTATGTTGAAGGTTACATTTTCTAAAGTACATCGAGATAGCAGAAATTTCATCAGTAAGACATACAACTTGTGCTCCACACCCAGTAGAGGCAGGTGAGGACTGGGTCTCTGTTTGTTTTAGTTACTTAGCAACTCAGGCTGCTGGGGGTTCCATTTTGACAATCTACAAGGATAGACGATGGCAAATTCTGCACTGGTTATTAAAGCATATATTCCTAAATGACACTCCCTACAGCTCATATAACGTAACTAAGTCATAGTATACCAAGAGGGCAAGAAAAGACATGTCTCCCGCAAATTCAAAAATTAAATAAACTGAGACCTTTACTTTTTTTTTCTTATCTGTTTCTTGATGATAAACTATCTTTCACATAACTGAAGATGACTTGATTGCAGAGATCAACTTACCCTCCTTCCCATGTTAAAATTATCCAGGGTTTGAACCCCAAATAGTTCATGTGCATACGGTAAAGATAACTTTAGAACTGGTTATCCTCTAACCACTTGTTACATAGAAGGCAATAGCTCTGCAAGATGTCTACATAGAAGTTTGAGAACTGGAGATTGTGGATCATATGAAGAAGGGACCACTCCTAACCCAAACTTCTCAGTTGGGTGCAGTTATTCCTTTATTGACATGACTAAGACTAGAATTATGAATATTTTTGCACATGTGACATTAATTATACATTTGTCCACAAGCATTAATTATAAACCTGCTTTGTGCATCTGTTACATATGTGCATATTGGGCTCTTCTGAGATATCTTTCCTAGCTGCCCTGAACAATTAATACTGAAATTATTTAAAATACAATCATCAGAATCACACTGCAGAGCATTTAAGTGAGCATATTAAGTAATAAAAATATTTATTTTCAATTATTTTCAATTATTTTCAGTTTCTATCTTTTCACAAGAATATCAATAATTAATGATATAACAAAATCATAGTTTTGTAAAATAAAAATAGATGAATAATTTGAATTAAAAGTTTGAGTTATTTAAATCATGATTACTTTATCTTTACCCATTTATAATTTTTTACCATATGCTCTAGAATGAATATAAATATCAGTAGAATAATGTGTGTTTGAAGTATATATCATTTTTTCAAAGATAAGATTTTTGGTCAAATAAATCCTGATGAGTTGGATCATAGATAGCTCACTCCAGCCGTAAAGAAGCTGTCTCTATGGACAGAATTGGCTTTTCAGTGATGGTTCTGAGATTTGTACTTAGATAAATTAGCCTTTATTTAGATTAAACACGAATGTATTTGTCTCTTCTCCCTCACATCCCCGGGCCACTATTCTGTCCAGTACTCACTTTTTCGTTCAATACTTTCCATCAAAGCCCTGTATGCATCCTTCAGTCCTTTCTTTGCTTCGTACTCCCTAGAGCCCTACAGTTAAAAACATGCCTTAGACTGCCCTCGCCTTTTTTTTAAAAAAAACATTCCATCCCTCCCCCCCCTTTCGGTTCCCCCTCCCACCATTTCTCATCCCATCCTTCCTCTCCTTGCCTCCCAGAGGGTGTTCCCCCACACACACATACATGTCACCCCTGGCCAGGCCTTCCCCTTCCATGGGTCCTCAAGTCTCTCTCGAAGACCAAGCACATCTCGAATGAGGCCAGACCAGGCATTCCTCTGCTATCTATGTGCCTGGGCTTCGGACCAGCCCGTGTATGCTGCCTGGTTGGTGCCCCACTGCCCTCTGGGATGGTGTGTGCTCCCCTAATCTGTCTCCCTCTCCTTTCCATCTGCTCCACTCTCACCTGTTCTCTAGAGCAGACAGTAATCTTTGCAAAAGGCTCTTGGATCTCTCACCCATTGCCTACAACGCAATCTTTGGTGTCGAATTCTGTGCCTTACTTTCTATACGTTCCAAGTACAAGGATTCTATTTTTCTCCTACTCAAATGGGTTACAAGTCTTTTAAAGTCCAAATGATTTTTCCCCTATCTGCTCTTTACATATCTCTCAATTTCCACATCACCTGAGCTCCTCCAAAGGTCTTTCCTGACCACTTCATTTTACAGGAAGCCCTGTTTACATCAGCCCCACCACCTGGTGCAATGTTAACAATCACTATTGTCTTCCATGCTTTGACCAGCATTGTCTTCTAAATCTCTCAGCACAATTGCTTTGTCTGAATCTCACACCTCTCATCCCTGCCCCTGCTTCTTAACCACACAAGCAAGCTCTTCGCAGGTTTGTACTTGCTCTGTCCTCAACAAGAGTGTGAATTCCCCAGATATTTGCAGGGTGCATTTCCTCCGTCTATTCAGACCCCTGTTCAAATTTTGTTTCACCAAAGCTGTCAGGACCCAGGGGAGAAACCTTAGGGCCTTGATTTAGGTTTAAGGGAAATAAATGGTTACAGTCTACATTTTGGAAGTAGGGATGTAAAGATTTGCTTGTGTGTGGGAAGAAAATTAAGGGGTGAATCCTGATCACCCTAGTGTAACTCTCCTTCTGATGTATTGACTCTATTAGCATGAATTTAAATGTATAATTTTTCCAAAAGGAAGGAGCTTTGCATTTTGTTCCTAAATGTAATTTTGGCCTCTTGGGCAATAATTCCTGATAACGGATTTTTAAAATTATACAAAGTACTCCATGATGACATAAGCTTAGTATTTGTCTGTAAAACTTGTTTCAGTGAACTGTCTCATGCAGATGTCCACTTTTTATCCTTTGTAATTTTATTTTGAAGTTAATTTCTGAGGACCTGGTATTTGTGCATATTTTACATGCTAATCAAATTACCTAATTGCTCCATGGAATCCCAGTGGAGTTTACCTATCACCTGGCTCCCCTTGGTTCTGCTCCTGCATACTTACCTGTAACTAATTTTCATTTTGCTTTTGTTTTTTGATACAAGGTATCGCTGTGCAGCCCAGGCTAGCCTGCAACTTAACATCTTCCTGTTTCCTGTTCTTGCCTCCTGAGTGTGGAATTACAGGAGTATACCACAAACTGGCTTCCTACATGAAGTTTTATGAATCATTTTTATACCTTTCACCTTTAAAAAGGTAAGCAAGCACTTATTGCTAAATAACCACTTTGTTAGTAGTGCATATTCATAATACACAACAAATAATAAATAAATAAACAAATGTAAAAATCACTTAGCTGGTATATGAATTGTTCTACACTTTTTGTTAATTTTTGTATTTTATATTTACTTTGACAAGACTTAGAATGCCAGGATGTATACATTCTGTCTACTGCATTTACCCTGGATATAGCCTTTTGTTTGCCTTTTATCATAATCTGGGTCTTTGTTATTGCTGTTGTTCTACAGATTTTTTGTTTTAGTTTAAATGTTTAAGATATATTTATTTTGCTTTTATTTGTATGAATGTTCTGCATACATTTCTGTGTATGTACCACGCATGTACCTTGTGCCTGGGGAAGTTGGACCTCCCTTAACTAAATTTACAGAGGGTGGAGCTGCCAGGTGATTGGGAACCCCACCTTGGTCCTGCCTAAGACCAGCGCAGCCAGTGCTCTTTACCCCTGAGCCTTCTTTACTACACCCTACAAAGGTACCTTTTAAGTTCCTAGTTTAATATTTTGTAAGGATTTTTAGGGACTTTTATTAATATCTTGTTACTTCCCCCACCACCCGTGTTCCACTTGTATTGTGTATGAAGCATTAAGATTCAAATTAGCTGGGTTTTGTTTTGTTTTGTTTTGTTTGTTTAGAAATGGTTGATAAGGTTTTCATACGACATACCACTATTTATGTAGTGGTAATCACAGTTGTGATTCACAAGAGGATTTCTGTGGGCTACTCATCTGGCTGAATATGTTCACCTCATCTCCATCTCATCCCTTAGAGTGAGGTCAATCCTCATTTTCACAACTGAGGACAAGGCAAATGCTCCACGCCACGCCGAGGGACAGGATCGATGCTCATGTTTAACGTACCCAGGACTCAGAGGCCTGAGTTCATGGCCTACAGCTTTGTTTCACATTAGTAAGGCAAGAGTACCTTCCAAAAATGAGTCACAAGTTGTATGCTAGAATGTTCTAGCATGGCTCTTGCTACCATGGTTGTTTTTAGGTAAAAGAATTCAGTCTGGTACCACAGAACCTCACATCACCTCATGTCTGTTGTTTTCAATTCCAGCTTCTCTGTAGCCTTAAAGTAGGATATGCTTCATACTGTGATGTATAGTGAAGAGCAGACAATTAAAAGAAAAAGCCATAATACTTTGTTCTCCAATGAAATGGAATAAAACCCATTAAAAGCAAAAGAACAGCTAAATTAAGTCCTACGGGAATAATGAATAAACAGACACTGTATTTAAAAGTAAATAAATTATCATTAGAATTATGAACTAATGAAAGTTAAAGTGTTTATCCCAGCTTGCAATCCTGGCAGAGCAGCCTAGAGACTGAGGCAAGGAGGATCCAGTGTGAGGTCAATCTGGCTCTTTCTCAATCAACGAAAAGGAACTGAAAAAAAGAGATGATGTATCTTACAGGGCAAGGTCATGTCTGAAAAAGACACATGGTAAAAGCACACAGATAAACATTTTAGTATAAAATATGTTTATCAAGATGGAAGTAATGATTTTAAATGCCTATAGTTCAGTACAGAGCGACAGAGAGATTCCAAGAGAGCAGACTCGAGAACAGAAAGTCATAAAAACTGGGTCAGAAATCAATGAAAGAAACAAAAACAAAACAAAATTAGAGAATATTAATGAAATCAAACTGTTTCCCTTCCAAATAATTTCATATTGTAGTTTTACAGGTAAGGTATACCAAATTTGCAAGAAATTAAAACTCCTCTTTTAGAAGACTCATTACCTTAGAAATTAGTGAAAGATAAGTTATCTTGGTCTAAAATAGATAAGTCTACTGGCTACTTTAATGATGGTTAAATATGAAAATCCTTACTATAAAGTGTGTACAGCCAGCCTTGTTAGCACAGTGGACAGAGGGTTGCTGAGGTTGATCCCGGTTAACTGAGTCCATGGAAGCCATTTTGTGAGCCCTTATCTACTAGCTTTGTTCCTGGAGCCCCTTGGCCACTAAGGAGGATCTCCAAGACCCAGGTTACCGAAGCTGTTAGCGATAGCCATGGGGAAGCTGTTGGCGATAGCCGTGAGGAAGCTGTTAGTGATAGCCGTGAGGAAGCTGTTAGCGATAGCCATGGGGAAGCTGTTGACTGATATCAGCTCTTAATAAGAGATGTTTCTTGAGTCCATCCTCAGTGTGCTACTTTCAATGAGCAACTGTGTCCTACATAATCCTGAAACCCTCAGGAAAGGTTATTCACTCTAATGCTTGTCCTGTGGAAGCAATGGGACATGCCAACTTCCCCGACACATGGCCTTACGTATACAATGAACTCTCACCCAAGTTCTTCAAGTGGTTCCCTGATGAATATTTAAAGCCAGTTGGAATAAAGTGTGTGTGTGTGTGTGTGTGTGTGTGTGTGCGTGCGTGTGCATGTGCGCGTGCGTGTGTGTGTGTGTGTGTGTGTGTGTGTGTGTGTGTGTTATAGTTAAAGGTAAGTCAAATAAACAGATTTGAGAAAGGAAACCATGTTATTAACTTAATGATAAATACCATTAACTTCAAAACCAACTTATTTACATGTAAGTAGCTCCCAAACAAGGAAAAGATAGGAATTTCTTAAGTGAAAAATAAATTCTAGCACTTAGAAGTCAATGAAGGAATTTTAGATCATTTTCTTTGTGACTAAGTTAAGACATGGGTTCCTACTCTCATTGTATCTCTGCTTTCTGTACAACTGAGGTAAGAAGAAGCCCAAAAATGGCTAAGAGAAAGAGCAACTCTTGATGACTTCAGAGGACACCAGTCCCTACTTAGGTGAGCCAATGATATAAAAAACTACACGCTACGAGAATTCATACAAGAGTTTTTCAATGTGCTGACAGTATTTTGTGGCATAAAAGAGCAATGTTATCTGGTTACTATAGCAACAATAGTACACATGTGCTTGTGAGGGTTTTCGAGAAACCAGCCTAGGATACACGACCACATTTCCTGAACTAGAAATTGATTTATATTTTGATTCTTTTCAAAGATTTATTTCATTAGCTTTAATTATACAAATGTATGTTTGCCTATGGGTAGGTATGTACATGTGAAGGCAGCTGCCCACAGAGGTGGGATCAGACACTCTGGAGCTGGACTTGCTTCAGTGATGAACCACCTGACATGGTGCCAAGGTTCGGTTCTCTAAAGAACACTCTGCTACCTGAATCACTAAGCAATCTCTTTAGCCCATTGTTTTTGTTTTACTTTTGCTTTTAATAAAAATAAATAATTTTCCTGGGTCAGATGCTCTTACTAAAGAATTGGGAACATAATTTAAATTATTATATTTTGGAACTCTCGGCTGGGAAAAAGATGCCTTTCCTGGTGAAATGGTGTGTTACAGATGCTTTCTGGGGCTGTAAATGTGGCACCTTAAACTTTATTGCCAACCCTGCTTGATTTCAAGCTAGAAATGCTAACCAATGTTCCAACAGAAAGAAGACAATACAGTCCCAGAAAGGAGAAATCAGACCTGACCAAATTCGATGTGTCTAAAATGTCAACGAGTCAGGCGTGGTGGCGCACGCCTTTAATCCCAGCACTCGGGAGGCAGAGGCTGGCGGATTTCTGAGTTCGAGGCCAGCTTGGTCTACAAAGTGAGTTCCAGGACAGCCAGGGCTACACAGAGAAACCCTGTCTCGAAAAACCAAAAATAAATAAATAAATAAAATAAAACAAATAAATAAGATAAAATAAAATATCAACAATAACCTAAATATCTTAAAATTCAGCAAACATGGAGGAATTTCTTGTTTATTTTTTGTTTGACTCTTTTTTTTTTTTTAAAAAAAGATAGATCACCACCTCCAAAACACTAGAAAATCAAGAATAAGGAAGACCAACACATGGATACTTCATTCCTCCCTAGAATAGGGAATAAAATACCCATGAAAGAAGTGGCAGAGACAAAGTTTGGAGCTAAGACGAAAGGATGAACCATCCAGAGACTGCCCCACCCGGGGGGGGTCCATCCCATAATCAGCCACCAAACACAGACACTATTGCATATGCCAGCAAGATCTTGCTGAAAGGACACTGATACAGCTACCTCTGTGAGGCTATGCCAATGCCTGGCAAATATAGAAGTGGATGCCCACAGTCATCTATACGATAGAACACAGAGACCCCAATGGAGGAGCTAGAGAAATTACCCAAGGAGCTGAAGGGGTCTGCAACCCTATAGGTGGAAGAACAATATGAACTAATCAGTACCCCCAGAGCTTGTGTCTCTAGCTGCATATGTAGCAGAAGATGGCCTAGTCAGCCATTGTTGGGAAGAGATGCCCCTTAGTCTTGCAAACTTTATATGCCCCATACAGGGGAATGCCAGGGCCAAGAAGTGGGAGTGGGTGGGCAGGGGAGCAAGGTGGGGGGAGGGTATAGGGGACATTCGGGATAGCATTTGAAATGTAAATGAAGAAAATATCTAGTAAAATAAGTTTAAAAAAAAAGAAAAAAAAAAAAGATAGATCACCACTCCATATCTTAGTCTGGTCTTAGACTATTTATCCCGGGATGGCCTCCAAACTTTAGCCTCAATTTCCCCGGTGCTGGAATTATAGGCATGGGCCTCCACAGTTGCTTAAATATCATTTATTAATATAATGATGTGAAAAAATACTCAAAGTAAATGTGGAAACAATGAAAAGATCAACAACAAAAGCACCAACAGTACTGCCGCGAAAGAAAAGAGATCCAACTTGAGAGGCATACCCGGCTCATAGATTGGAAGATTTAATTTACAACGATGTTAATTTTCCCTAAAATGTCACTGCTGATCAGAATTCAGGGAGGACTTGTGTGGAGGTTGACAATTAATTCTAAAATATATATGAAAATTTGAGGAGCCCAACTTGAAGTATAAAAACACATTGGGCTGGGCGCACGCCTTTAATCCCAGCACTCGGGAGGCAGAGGCAGGCAGATTTCTGAGTTCGAGGCCAGCCTGGTCTACAAAATGAGTGCCAGGACACCCAGGGCTATACAGAGAAACCCTGTCTCGAAAAACAAACAAACAAACAAAAAATTAAAAACATTGGAGACGTTATTCCACATTATTTGTTTTCAGTTGGACTGCACTTTAGAGTCATCAGGGAGATAGGTAAGACCTGCTGCTGATACCTTCCATCTCACATAATTAAATCTTGACTTGTAGCGACATATCCAGATGATGATCATCTTAAAAACATGTCAGATGTTTCAAATGTGCAATCAAGTTTGAGAACCACAGTCCTGCAGCATATCCTTATATAGAATATATGTTGACTGTTCTATAATGCTGCAGATCCATGTACATTCGGACAGGGAAACTGTGTGAAGAACAGAACTGGAGAAGCAGACAAGCCACTGGAAGAGCCCCTGGTCTGATGCACAGTATTTATGACTAGGGGACACAGTACAGCGTTAGCAAAAAAGAGTTTTCCATCCAGGTGTGATATGACCTAATATTACCACTTGAGAACCTAGGGCAAGGGGATTTCTATAAGTTCAAAATCAGCTTGCACATAGTGAATACCTGGACAACCAGGGCTACATAGAAATTTTCTCTCTCTCTCTCTCTCTCTCTCTCTCTGTGTGTGTGTGTGTGTGTGTGTCTGTCTGTCTGTCTGTCTGTCTGTCTGTCTGTCTCTATCTCTCAGTGTCACTGTACTAATCAGCTCTCTAAAAAAAATAATACAAAGTTTAGCCCTCCTTTCAAAGCATATATAATACAATCAATTCCATGCAGAGAATGCACATGAAGGAAAGAATAAATAATTAGATTCTAGAGACTAATGTATGATTGTTCCACAATTCACAGTAAATGAAAATGTCCTAACAAAATATAATAGAAATGTGAGCACCTAACAGTAAAATTGAAAATTTCACCTGATCAAAAGCTATTCCTGAGAAAGTGAAATGCTAAGTAAGCTAAACAGTGGGAGAAGATACTCAGAACAGAAACCAGATTGGCATATCACCAAGTCATTAATAAAAATTTATAAAGCCTAATATAAATGAACCATACCTAGGAACCATGTCCTAAAGAGAATCTGCAAATATCACAGAATAGAAATGAAAATGCCCTCCATCTCAGTAGACAAAAGGCAGATGTGAACTAAAACCTGATCTCCCCGCAGTGTTCCTACCAGAAAGACTTAAATCAAGACGACATCACAGGAAATGTCTTCAGGTTAGCAGGAGCTCTCAAGAGATTAATGCTGGAAATGTAGAGTGAATGAAGAGAACTTCTCCTTCACTACACAGCAAGCACGCTATACATACCACTCAACCTCACAATTTTACTTATATTCATATAAACACATATGTACAAGAATTTCATGATAAAAGACTAGCAGTGACTTTAATCCAGATGCCCATCAGCAGTAGAATGGGTAAGTAAGGTTTGGTATATGCATCCGATGCTATATTGTTATACACAACTGGAAGTGATGGGCTGTATCTATAAACCTGGACTCTCTGTTGGCTGAAGCAGGAGAATTGCAAACTGAAGACATGCCTGGGTTACAGAGCAAATCCAAAGCCACCGTATGGAGCTAAGTGAGACCCTGTATCAAAATGAAAAGTGAGAAGAGGGTTGGGACAATTACTTAATGGTAGGGCACTTGCCTAGTATGCACAAAGGCCTTAGTTTCAGTCCCCAAGACTAGGATTGGAAAGAAGAAAAAAAGAAAAAATATACACTAGAAATAAATAAATTGTATAGAATAGTACAGATTACCTTTACAATACATGTATACCAACTAAAAGAGTACATACTATAATTTTCCATTTATATAAAGCTTATGATGTAACAGAAGTTAAGGAGTATTGGTTAAGTTGGGGAAGGGAGTAGATAACGATTAAAAAGTGTTTAAGATGAGAACTCTTGAACACTTACGGTTTTCTATTTCTTGAATGATGGTTACATGGATGTACTTACTGTGTGGAAATTCATTTTTAATTAAATAGTAGAATAGTATCAAAGTCATAAAGAATAAAGACAATGATATGAATAGGTTCCTTTTATAAAATATGAGATTAACATTTCTTCAGGTTAATATATAAAATCAATACTTTCCAATAAAGTTATTCACTAGATTTCTTAAAGAATTAATTGTTATTTTTCTACATGTACTTTAAAAAAAAACCTATAAACAACTAAGTTAACTGTGAAACATGGAATAAAAATACTAGAATGAGATGTACATAGAACATACATTAACACTAATTTCATAGCTGCCATTTATACAATGTATACCACTGGCCAAAAATAATTTTATAAATCAACTAACAAAACAGAAGAGGCATTTCAAAGACAAATGTTGCACGTACATATTATCTGATTTGGAAGCAACGAAACGATATTGGAAAAATCAGCTGAAGATGCACAGAAATATAAAGTCAGGTCCCTGTACACCATGGCATAGCAATGCATCCTGAAAATAAACTAAATTCCAAGTATCAAATCTGAAACTGTGAAGCTGTTATCAAAACTCTTCCTAGATGTTTAGAAAGATGGCTTCCATAAAGCCCTAAAGGTGTAAACCATGAGACAAGAAGCAACTGCTAGCTGACTTAAAAGCATAAGCTCTTACATGGGAGGAGGAAGACAGGATAAAAGACGCCCTGATCCCAATCAATTCACAAAAACTTACATAAAACCTCATAATAATCTGAGAGCAGGTACCATCCACCCATTACCTCTTATTGGTGTATAAATATATAGGGAGCATGTGTCAATCTGTTTTGTTTTGGTAAGACTGAATAAATATTCCCTAATTTGCGATAGGGTTACATCTCAAAAGCCCACTGGGAACTGGAAACATCCAAACTCCCAAATATATAAGATACACCTAACACCCCGTAATCACAGCTCAATCTATTCTACCCTAATTATATGCAGACCATGAACTGGTCACAGTGAGTGAAACCATTTGACAAGATGTCCATGTTATATTACCAAGTGTTTAATATTCCATATGACTTATTGACTATTGTACTTCAAATGGAAAAAAAATCTGGATGATATTTGCAGTTCCACTACAGAGAAAAGTCGAAAAATTGGAAATCTAACCATGAGAAGTCTGGAGCAGCCTGTGAGTGGGAAAGCTCACGTGCCAACCATTCTACCTAGTAATTTGATAGACCCAGTTTTTTTTTTTTTTTTTTTTTTTTTTTTTTTTTTTTTTTTTTTTTTTTTTTTTTTTTTTTTTTTTTGATTGGCTTTAATTCTCCCCTTTTTGTAAGCAAAAAAATTGATATCCAACTAGGAATTATTTTTAGAACCTTGTATGTAACCAAACTAAAAACGTTTGTTTTGTTTTGTTTTGTTTTGTTTTGTTTTGTTTTGTTTCATGAGACAGGGCTTCTCTCTATAGCACTGGCTGTCCTGGAACTTGCTCTGTTGACCAGGCTGGCTTGAACTCACAGAAATCCACCTGCCTCTGCCTCCTGAGTGCTGGGATTAAAGAGCTGTACCACCACCATCCAGGCCAAACTACTTTAAAATGTTAGCATACATATTAGGGGATTTTACACACTACAGTAAGTTACACCAAAATTCACCAGTTTAGTATTCAACAATCCTCATTAAAATTTGCCTTTTCAACACAAATCTTAAAAGATATTCTATAGTCAATAGGCATTAATTTCTTTATCTTTAAATAAAAAAGTTCCCACTATTTAAGGAGTTTGTTAGAGGTTCACTACAAAAGAGGGGCACACAAGGACAAGGCAAGCTTAGAAGTCCGAACTTGGCAGCATTCATTGTAAGACTGTGCCCTTGAGAGGCACAATCATTTTGGGTGAAACAAAACACAAAACAGGTTTGGTAGTGTTTGGGTTTTTGTTTTGTTGCTGTTTTTAATAGTCTAAAAACAGTCTTCAGCAACAATAAGCTTTTTTATCCTATGGCAATTAATTTCAAAGAGTAGGGCAGAGACATCCTTTGTTCTGTGCCTAGCAAGTCAAAAATGGCAGTTCTCAAAGTTCCACTTCCCCACCTTTCTTAAAGCCTTAGTTTCTTCTTTCTTCGCCAGCTGCTGGGTCTCTACTATTCAGCAGTTTTGTGTGTGTGTGTGTGTGTGTGTGTGTGTGTGTGTGTGTGTGTGTGTGTTTCAACTTTCCTTCAGACAACTTGCACTTGTGTTTGCTGAGTGTGTATGTTTGAACTAAGTATCGAATCACTGAGCTATACACACAGCCTTCCATGTATTCCTTATTGAAACCTCTCCCACAAATTTCCAAGAGACTGTATAAGAACATTCTATCAAATTAAAGAATTACAAAAGCACTTACCTTCAAAGTAGATGCCTGACTGGATTTCTAGGACCCTGGGGAGGGTCCTTAGGTCAAGGGAGTAGACAAATTCTTCCAGAGATAAAGCCATCGTTGTGTCGTCCGTGGTGTGTAGACCTGATCTTTACAAGACCTTGTGGCTTCTGGATGTCAATTGTCTACCGTTCTGTCTTTGCTCATAATTTCCCAGACAGGCAGAAGGTGAAAGGGGAGTCAATCGGGGTAGAACAGCCCTAAGGTGGGGAGGTACTTGTCTATAGTAGCTGGTCTTCAGTTTCTACCTGGGGCAGGGAGGTCACAGGAAAACCAAGCCCAGGACAAACAGCTCAAGCAGCGGAAGAACTTGAGAATAGGCAGGAGACAGTGGGTAAAGCTCTTTTTGTTCTCCCTGCTGCTGCATTTCCTTCTGACACTGAAGTAGAAACACATGGGGGTGGGGTGTGTTTGTCTGAACTGAACTACCCAAAGTAATGAGGTTGGCAAGTTGCTGGCTCTTGAGCATCCACCGAAGTGGCAAAATTGTGATGAAACAGAGTGGCCTGTGGCATGACACTGGACATGGCCAGAATGCAGGCATGGTGTCTTACCTTAAATATGGCACTATATCAATTTGTTGCCTATCTGCATCTGGGTTCTAGCTTTGCAAACTCATTGTGCTTTTACATTAGACTCCGTTACAAAAGAAGCTGCTCTCAGCTGTTTTTAGAAGTCTGATACTCTGAGGACATATAGAAACCACCTTTTATCTTTCCACCTTAAAATTTTTTGCTGAAGCTTAAAGGAAGGGAGGAGGTGTTATATGAAAAGTGACTCAGGAATTAATATAGTAAATTGATGGGAACTTTCTGGTCTCTGCACCGGGAAGGAAAGTATTTAAAGCAGTGCTTAGAAAAAAAGACTCCTGGGCCTAGCACTACTTACAAGCAAAAATAAATTAATTAATTAAATAAAATTTTAAAAAGCAACAAAATGAAAGACAGAAAGGAAGGAAGGAAAGAAAGAAAGAACTACTTATAAGACATATATTTAAATGTTTGCTTCCTCTTTGAAACTCTCCTTTTAAATGTAGATTTAAAAACATAAATAAGTAAACTGCAAAAGCTCCAAATTCTATAATTTTGCTCATATGATCTAAATATAAGTTGAAAAATGCCTAAAGCCAAAGGGAAAAACAAAATAACAGAAACCTTGTGAAACTAATTTTTATACATCAAAACCAATCTTTCTGTTTACTTTGATTTTTGTTTTTTTTTTTTTTTAAACAAATTTTTCCTCAGGAGACCAGGCTGGGCTCAAACACATGCCAATCCTCATTGCCTCTGTCTTAAGATTGCAGGCATGTGTCACCAGCAGGCATGTGTCACCACATCTGCCTTACATCGTGTCACCACATCTGCCTTACATCGGAGTTCTGTGGTGGTGGTGCTAGGGTTTTTGTTTGTTTTAATTTTTTTTTAAAGATTTATTTATTTATTATATGTAAGTACACTGTAGCTGTCTTCAGACACTCTAGAAGAGGGTGTCAGATCTTGTTACGGATGGTTGCGAGCCACCATGTGGTTGCTGGGATTTGAACTCCAGACCTTCGGAAGAGCAGTCGGGTGCTCTTACCCACTGAGTCATCTCACCAGCCCTGTTTTAATTTTTTAATGCTTCCTAATCTTTGTACTTAATTCAGACAGCATCTTATAAGTTATACTTACAATTTAAAGTGAGACTGTCTATGCTTTGTACGTAAATAAAGGAAGATTGGTTGAAGTTGATAAAGTTGAACTATGCTAAAAAATTGTTCACTCTCCTCAGACTGGATTCTGGACAAATTGATAGAGCATCTACCAATGCTAAATGCTTGAAGCTCTTCAGAGTCTTGTTCAGATCTTGTAACAATCTGCCAGCCTTCATTCTAGGCAAACCTAGGGTTAATGTGGAAAATTCTCCAAATGATTTTTACTAGTAACTTTTATGTAATCACTTGGAACATTTTGTCCCCCTAAATCTCCCAAGCTTGATAAATGTAACTTCTGTCTCATTCTTGCCTAAGTCTGGGCCTCTCACTTGACTGAAAACACTATTTATAGCCTCCTGGCATATTTCATAGGATTTTAGAATACGGAAAGGGCTGCCTCTTGAAAAGTCATACATTTTTAGAGTTGGTTGCTGCAGTAAGTTTATTTGGTATGTAATCAGTGCTGGATTTCATCTGAAGTCTTTTAACTTATAATTCAAGTTTCTATCCTTGCAGCCAACACTACAAGAATTCACTATATCACAGATATTTATACAGATCCAGTATGTCCCTGCTTCTGCTTTACACAGAGAGATCCTTCTTGTACCTAAGAATCTGTTTCTCCTACATCCTCAGTCATAAAATTAATGACTCTCCCATCTTTGAGAGTGCCAAGCCAGAAGGCTTAAAGTTGTGGTGAACAGACATTTTCTACAGCCTCCAAATCCCTCAAGCTCTATGAGTGACAGTCCTCAAGGCCACTCCTCTGACCTTGTCCTGTATTGCCATCGCTGCCACCTTATTTCAAGTTGTTACTGTCTCTGGGATGAAGCATAGTAAAATGAATTACTGAAGTTCAGTCACTAACAGGAATGGTTGGCTTAATCAAAGACAGACCAATGAGAGTTCAAAAGTAAACAGACTGTGTGTTACAATTTCCAATTTGCAGAAGGTAGAATTTCATGCCAGTGAGAAAGAAAGATGTATTTAACTAACGATTCTTAAATACGTGAAGGAAAAGATACTTTCAAAATGTCCCATGAAAGAAAATGAAATGAAGATAAATTTTAAACTTAAATCTAAATGGAAAAAAAAGCCAAAGTTAAGTAGGGAGGAAGGGATGGTGAGAGGGAGTGTAAAAAATTAATTAATTAATTAATTAATTAAAAAGCCAAAGTCTGAAGGTTATGAGTGTGAATGAGGATTTAGAAGAATTGCTCTCAAGTATTACTTGAAGTCTTAAAGGAAAAGACTAATAGATTGAACACAAACATTTGAAATCTATACATCTTCCATAAATCGAAATGAAATTTTAACAAAAATTACAAAGAACCCAATATAAAGAATGTCCTGTATGTCCAAGTAGCACAAACAAACCATTGTTCAGAATAAAGGTGCTTGGGGACTTGACCAACTCTTCTACCAAATCCTCTGGGCAACTTAGAATCCTTTGAACGTGTCTGTAAGGAGCTGATGAGTTGCCCGAGTAGTGCAGGTAGAAGCCCAAGATCCTGGAAGGTAGGATGCCATGAGAACGTGGTGCTGTAATTCTTTCTACTTCCAGACATTTGTCGTTAGTATTTGGAACCTATAAAGATGCTCAGAAACTCAGGAAAGGCTGATGACAGAGAAGGAGAAACCATCTCAAGTTTTTAGCAGTCTCTGGCTGCTAGAGGCACCAAATAGAATTTGCAGCAAATGGAGCGTTCAGGTTCTCCCACAGAAATATTATATTCGTCCCGTTCAAAGATGGAAGAGTGCTGAATAAGTGTGACAGTGTGAGACGGTATGCGTAAGGAGGAAGCCAAGCAGCACACCCAAGAGTGCTTCAGAGCTGAAACTGCCTGAAAGAGGGAGGGCCACCTCTAAACACCAGCAATGGCAGCTACGGACTCTAAAGGACACCCCCCCCCCCCGTGCCCAAACACACACACAAAGGTGAAGGTTCCCACTGAGGTAGTACTTGGATAAATACACATACATGCAGATCTTTAAAATGACATCTGGAACTCAACAATAATACTTTAAAAATATAGTACTGGTAGCATAGAATAAAACAAGTGTACACACAGAATTGGGGCAGAGAAGTGGCAAGATGAATTTGTGAGGTAGGTAACTCGACAGAGTTCTGAATTTAACCTTTCTGGGCATGATGGGCCCAAGTCTAAAACCTACAGCTTCAGACACTTTGTAGGATAACATGAGAATCACGTTAGCCCAGGAACCACAGTCTGGGAAACTCAGCAAGATCCTGTCACAGATAAAAATATAGTAAATAAACTAAGGGGGTCTGAAGAAGTAGTTGAGAGGTTGAGAGTCCACGCTGATCTTCTGGATGACCAAGGTTGGGTTCCAGCATCCACATGGCACCTCTTAACTACATGTAACTCTGGTGCCAAGGGAATTCTGTATCTTTTCTTTCTTCCTTCTCTTCCTTCCTTCCTTCTTTCCTTCCTTCTTTCTTTCTTTCTTTCTTTCTTTCTTTCTTTCTTTCTTTCTTTCTTTTGTCCTTCTTTTTTTCTTTTTTTTGCTTTTGTGGGTACCATCCATGCATATAGTGCATAGCCAAATGCATGCAGGCAAAACACACACCCCACATGCACTCATAACATAAATAATAATAAGACATGAAAGATAACGAAAGAACCTTGATGCAGATCTTCAAAACTAGAAGATAAGAATTTCAGATGAGAATTACCACACCAAAAAAGTATCTAATAAGAAGCTAGAGTTGAAAACTATAATATTTAAGAATATTATAATATTCATATATATATATTAATAATATATTTAAGAATCAGGAATGGTGGTAATAGCAGATAGGACCCACAGTAGGAGGACTGCTGAACCAGAAGTACAAGAGTACCCAACATCTGTGCTCTAGGGGTGGTTTTGATGTCTTAAAACAATTTTTAAGCTTAAATATAGTTTGAGCATATTCTTGCCTCTCCCCCATGTGTCTCCAGATCTTCTCCCTACCAACCCTACCCAATTTCTAGTTCTTTCTCCAGAAATAACAACTTCCTCCAAAAATATCCAAGAAAAAACTATACCTGAAAAGAAAAAACAAACAAACAAACAAAAAATTCGAACTGTAACCAAACAAAAGCGCGCACACACACACACACACACACACACACACACACACTGTGTAGATATTGGTCAACTACTCCTGAACATGATGTCTATCCTAAAGCAGTTGATATACTGAGTGTCTTTCTATTGGAGAAAACTGATTTTTCCTCTCCTAGCAGGAATAAGTGACAGTTCAGATGTTAACCTTTATCTTAGTGACTATGTATTCATTCATATTCATTCATTCATTCATTCATTCATTCATTCATTATTTTAAAAGAATAAAACAAAATAAAATCTAAGGTAAAACAAAAACATTGAAGTTGGAGAAAGTAAACCAACAGAAGGGAAAGAACCCAAGAGAGAGAACACACATGAGAGACCCACTAGTTTGCACACTCTGTAATCCCATAAAAAGACTAGACATCATACAAATTCAGAGGGCAGGTGAAGAGCCACGCAGGCCCTGTGTATCCTAATTCAGACTCTGTGCGTTCATATGAACTTTGCTCACGTTGATTTGGAGGGCCCCGTTTTCTAGGTGTCCTCCATTCCCCCTGGATGTGACAAAGGAAAGGGATTTAATGGAGACATCCCATTTAGAACTGAGTGTTCCAAGGTCTCTCACTGTATGTAGTTCAAAAGCTGATGTGCTATACATTCAAATCAATTTGACCTGGTGATTTAACAACACTGCATGCATAATTAGATATTCACTTTTATGCATGTGTATCATTAAGCAAAACACTTACTACTTAGCTGGCCCAAAAGGAGGGAGCAGTATTCCAATTCATTCAACTGCTTTGGGAGTCTTGTTCAGTAGAACTTTGTTCATCCACTAGGCTTGTTCCTCAGTACTTGGACTCAGTACCTTCTTTCTATAAGGCTACTATTCAGTGTTTCAGTAGTCCTTCTGAGGAACAAAAAGAAGCCCATCAAAGGATGATAGAAAGCTGAGGAGATTGTTCAATCAGCAATGTGCCAGTCATAAAAGGGGAAGGATCTGTGTTCCACTTCCAGAGCCCACATAAAAATCAGGCTAGGGGAGAAGGGTGTGGAACATGGGCTTGTAATGCCAATGATGGGAAACCACAGATTCCGAGCTCCCTGGGTCTTACTGGGCAGTAAGCCTAGCCTAATCTGTGGGCTGTAGGCATCAATGAGAGACCATGTCTCAAAATTCAGGATCGATGGCACTGGAGAAACAACATCAAGGTTGACTTCTGGTCTCCACACACATGTGCACACACACACACAAACACACACATATTCACATCTCCACCAACAAAATGATGTTTGAGCAATGGTCAGTGTCAGCACTTTTAATGACTTCTGTCCTTAAAATGCACTGCTATGAAAACAAAGGAGGAAATAGTGAAAGATGAGAAGTTTAAAGCATGCCAAAAAAAAAAAAAAAAATAGTTGCACATTCCTGTGATAAATTCTTTGCAGCTGCTTTCCTATAATGTTAGCAGAACTGGCTAAACATTTTATTGTTAATTATTGCACAAAGAACACACTTCAAAAACAGAGGCTAAAAGTCAGTGTACAATACCTAATTGTGAAGCCATACTCTCTCTGAGCGAAGAATAAGATAACATCATCTTTATTAGAATCCCACTTTTTTTTTTTTTATTATTTTCTGAAGCATTCTTCTCATTGTTTATTCCTAAAGAAGAAAATCTTAGTCACTTCCTTGAAAGCAGGAATTCTTCCTGATTTGGGCTTAAAAGTATAGCATTCATTAGTTCAAGTCTCAGAACAGTGCTAGCCATGGGAAAGGCCGTTAAAGGAAATTGGACATCACCAGGGTCATCAGCAGAGCCTGCCCTCTCCTTCATGAGGTGTGTTTTTCAGAGATCATGCTCTTGTCCCAATCCCTGGCAGCTCAAGGCAGTCCTCAGTGTGATGAGGGAAACTGCCTTCCCCTGCTTACACCAGGAGACATCCACACAGGTTCTGATTAGTTCAACTCCAACCATACCATTCTGTCTCAGCTAAGCACCGATCCTGCGGGAGAGAGACCTGTTCATTTCCCAGATCAATTTCCCAGATCAGTTCCTGTGTTCTGCTAACACCATACCATGTGATCTCAGGATTACAGTAGACTTTGTCCCACCGTTGTAGTTACCAGAGTTGGCATGTGAAAGCTTTCCAGGGAAAATCAGTGAGTTCTTACCCAAACAAAAGGAATCAGGGTTTGGTAGGCAAAATTGTCCCTACATGAGTGATTCCCAATGTCACGAATGGCACTTTATTTGCAATATTTTCAATAGCACGTTCTTCTGTCCCCATCTGTCTATGTACTCATCGAAGTGTAAATATGGATATTTTTTTCATGATACAGAATTAAAACTAAATCCTTCTTCTTAAACCCCTTTTCCCATGTAGCTGAGGAAACCACGGAAGAAAGGAACAGGGCCTTTGAAGAGGTTACATTTTAGTAGAGCAGTGGTTCTCAACTTCCCTATTTCTGTGACCCTTTAACACAGTTCCTCCCTCATGCTGTGGTGACCCCCCCCAGCCATAAAATTATTTCTGTTGCTACTTCATAACTATAATTTGTCATGGTTATGAATCATAAAGTAAATATCTTGTGCTTTCCGAAGGTCTTAACTGACCCCTACGAATGGGTCATTTGACCTCGTGGAGGGGTTGCAACCCACCGATAAAGAACCAATGTAGCACAGCATTCACACATGCTAAGATCCGCTGCACAAAGATGACCTGGTTATTTCAGGGAAACGCACAAAGAGGAAAGGATGACTCAAGAACTTAAGATGGAAGCCTTCCTCTGAGGTCAGTTTTTCTTGGACTAATTAGAAAAGCTGGCAATTTCATGGACAAGCCTGTTGACCTTGAGAGAAACCTTTCTCTAGAGAGTGAATTTACGTGGTTCTTACAACTGATGGCTGAGCAAGGTAATAGGTTAGGTTTAGGAGGATGAACCAGATGAATTAGGAAGAATTACCAAATGAACACCCACTATTACAGGAGACCTGCTATGACTCAACTCTTCCATTATAAAAACAAAGCCATTAGGATTGGTCAATGTAAAGCCCTTTTAATATGGGAAGATTTAAAATTCCTCTCCCCAATAGTGGAGGTCCTATGATACAGTTCTAAACCTTAAGGCTTCGCTGAAGTGTGCCTGAAGAAGGGACATTCCCATTTTATCATCTCCTTAGACTTGTTCACACATTTGGTACCTTTCACATCTGAAAGAAAAATCAAGAATGGCATTTGGGTGTCCCTGGGATACCATCTTAGAACATCAAAGGATTGAGTATTTCATAAACCTTATTAAAAAATTAGATCTGAGCATTTCAGTGATATTCTACTAGAAGTTAATTCCTAACAAGTTGCTAATTCTTTAAAAAAAAACAGATCTTTCCTTTTAGATTTCAATCCTAAGGATAAAACCATGTATGAAATATAAAATGAACATTTAAGAACAAAATACTCAGAAGGAAGAACCATCCAAAGACTTTCCTACCGAAGGATCCATCCCATATACAACCACCAAATGCAGACACTATTGCATATGCCAGAAAGATTTTGCTGACAGGACCCTGACATAGCTGTGTCTTGTGAGGATATGCTAGTGCCTGGCAAATACAGAAGTAGATGCTCACAGTCATCTATTGGTTGGAACACAGGGCCCCTAATGAAGGAGCTAGAGAAAGTACCCAAGGAGC
>NC_034610.1:51187066-51205695 GCF_900095145.1 Mus pahari | reverse complement strand
TTCTTCTTCTTCTTCTTCTTCTTTTTTTTTATAACCTAATACCATGGGAGTTTGGATGTAATGTTCCAAGGAACCTGAAGCATTAAAAACAATTGGTTAATCAATAAAGATTTTATTAATCTGCTTCAGATTGATATTCAATCAAGTGACAGTTGAATTTCAAATGGAGCAGTGGTTCTCAGTCAATGTAAATCAAGAAGAGTGATTCTCACTGGTTTTAAGCACTGACAAAGCCAAGCAGGATGAGCACAAGCTTGGGCTACCTAGAAAGCCTTGTCTAGAAAATAAATAAAAACTTATAAAATTACAACTACACAGATATAATATCACTCTATCTCTGTCTCCCTTCCCCTCTCTCTACCCCTTCCCATCTCCCTCCTTCCCACTGGAAAATGAGCAATAGAGAGAAGAAGCTGTTATTTATCTGATCTGTGTCTCTTTTATGCGCTAAGCATATGACTTACCATTTGACTACAAATGACTTCAAAATGGAGAAGGCGGATCCTGAGAGAGAGGAAAGTCTAGGGCTAGAATGACTCACAAACATAACAAAACAAAACAAAACAACTGTTAGAAAGTACCTCCCAAGTAAAAATCTAAAAGAACGGGATTGAAAGAGTAGAGGCATGGCAATTACAGATCTTCTTAATAGAAAAAAGAATGACTTCAGATTTCATTACTTTCTAGTGTATCCAATTTCCTTTCCCTTTTTCTTTTGTGATATATATGAAATAGCTAGGAAAAAATGAAGAAAAAGCCCGTTGTAGGTGATGATTTTTCAGAAAGATTTGTAGTCACAGCTCCAATTACCTTCATGGTGACTATGTTTTTCAATTAAACTCTGAAAGCCCCATTGTTGTGTGAGCTCACTGTTTTAGACCTTATTATACCCTAGCAACTGTGAAGGTATCATTTCCAGTGTGCTATCAGTCAAGAATATTCTTGATGTAAATAGTTACAGTCACATTATAGGAGCATTTATGTTCCTGATGGCATTGATTTAAAAATAATTTAATATATATTCATTTCTTAAAACATTATTTCCAGAATAAAACCATCCGGATGAAAGCAAAGTTCCTGGGAATCCCTAACCCACTGCTTCAGGCAAGAGGACTGGGGTCCTCAAAAGTAGAATAAATTTATAGAGTGGCCATCTTTTAGGTTGTGTGTGCCACTTACCTTGTTTTGTTGTTGTTACGTTGTTGTTTCTTTTTTTTTTTTTTTCAGAGCTGAGGTCTGAACCCAGGGCCTTGCGCTTGCTAGGCAATCACTCTACCAGTGAGCTAAATCCTCAACCCCTAAAATATATTGAAATAACTTTAATTTAATACTTTGTAGTTTTATGGGTAACTGGCAAACAGTGCAACAGACCACACTTACTTTCTGTTTAAAATCTAAAGGTTTTAAAAGGTGCATGAGCCACAACTGAAACTCAACAGGAAGACAGTATTACAAATTAAAAGCCATTCAACGCTAAGATATGATTAGAGATTAAATATTATTACAAATATTTCATCTGTCCCAGGATTTTCATCCTTCTGTTTATTTGAGTGTATGTGTGTGTTGTATGTGTGTATGTCTGTATGTGTGTGTTTTGTATGTGTGTGTATAAGTGTATGTGTGTGTTATGTGTATGTGTATGTTGTATGTGTGTATGTCTGTATGTGTGTGTTGTGTGTATGTGTGTATGTTTTGTATGTGTGTGTGTTATGTGTATGTGTGTATGTCTGTATGTGTGTGTTGTGTGTATGTGTGTATGTTTTGTATGTGTGTGTGTTATGTGTATGTGTGTTGTATGTGTGTATGTGTGTGTGTTGTGTATGTATGTCTGTGTGTTTTGTATGTGTGTGTGTGTGTGTGTGTGTGTGGTGTGTGTGTGTGCGCGGGCGCGCGCGCGCTCGCGATTGTTTTTAATTGCTGAGCTCTTCTTTATGTAGTCCTCATTAAGAGCATCATTGTGCTTTCCTAGACCATGTGGGTTCTCACTTTCTTTATCAGGTTTGGTATTGATGGCACTGGCAGTTTGAGGGAGACTGATCGGGCATTTTGTAAAATGCTTTCCAAGGAATTTCTTCATGTTAGATTGGGTTTACAGTCTCTGGTGGCTTGGATTAAAATGGCCCCCATAGAACATGTGTACTATTAGGGGGTTTGGCATCATTGGAAGGAATGCGACACTGGAGTAGACTTTGAGGTTTCAGACCCATGCCAATGCGTCTCTCTCTTCCCAATGCCTGCTGATCTGGATGTAAAACTCTAGCCACCTCTCCAGCACCATGTCTACCTACATGCTGCCATGCTTCTTCTCTCCATGATGATAATGGACTAATCCTTTGAGCTGTAAGCCCACTCCAAATAAGTGTTTTTCTTTATAAGAGTTGCCAAGGTCATAGCATCTATTCACAACAACAAAACCCTAACTTAGACAGCTGTAGGACGGAAGACCCTACAGACGAAGCGCTCTGCTCTTCCTTAGACCGAGTGGCCATGCAATCAACCTGGCTTACATGTTGGCGGTGTGAGTGTCAATGGTCTGACTGCTTTGGGATGGATGATATTTGAGTGTGGCCTCCAAGGGTCGGTGCACTAAGTAGGAGCTTTTTCTTCTGGGTGCTGGTAAGAAAGTCCTGGAATCTTCCTAATGTGATACTGGAAAGGAAATGTGGGCATGCTGCTCTCAAGGGAGGTTGATGAAGCTGGTTTTATGGTATCTTTGCAAGAAAAAAATGGTTGTAAAAAGAGCAAGGGTGGGCTGTCGCGGCTGTCTGGCTTCCCATTTCTTCATACTGCATTTTCTGATGTGCATGTTCCAACTACTATGATACCAACTATTACTAAACCTTCACCAAAGCTGAAGAGTGAAGAGAAGCCAGTACATACTCTTGTCTCTCTAGAACTTGTGAGGTAATAATCCTCTTTTATTTAGAACATACCTAGTCAGAGTGTGTGTTTGTGTGTGCGTGTGTGTGTGTATTGGAGAGTAGAGGAAATACATGTCACAGCGGGTTTGGAGGTCAGAGAACAACCTCAGGTGTCAGTCTCTTTTTGCCACTGAGCCTAAGAGCTTCCATGGATCCTCTTGTCTTAACCTTAAATTTCACCATGGCAACAGTAGGAATCCAGACTGACTGCTATGCCTGGTTGATGTTTGGCTTCTATGGATTTCAACTCAAGTTTTGATACTTAAATGAAAAGTGCTTTACACATTGAGCCCTCTCCCATGTCCCTCAAACTTTTTTATTTTTAGATTTATTTATTTCATGTGTATATGTGTTTTGTTTGCCTGTATATATGTGATCCACTTGTGTGCTGGGTGCTTGCCTATTGGGGATGAAGAAGCCCCTGTAACTGGAGTTACAGACAGTTGTGAGCCATCATGTGGGTGTTGGGAATTTAACCAAGAATCTAAAGAAGAGCAACCAGTTCTCTTAACCAGTGAAGATATGGCTCCAGGTCCCTCTAACATTTTTAACAGCAGTGTCAAGTCGATTAACTCACCCAGTCAGGTATCAATTTTCAGGTTTCTTTACAACTACCTCTTTTGTACTTCATCTCTGAGAAAGTAATCACCAGCCATCAGTACATAAATAATTTGCAGCATGGGAAATTTGTGTCATCTCCTCTACTACTCGATTATTCAATCCTGTGTTTACATTAGCATAGAATCATGGATATTTATTTGATATTCTGTGACAGATTAAATATTATGTTTAATCTTTATAACCCAGATTGCTTCAGTTTTGACCATTACATATAGACTTATCTACAAATATTCCTATGCATATAAACCCATATGTAACAATATTATAATCTAAATTTAATTCTAGTCTGATAACTTCAGCTTTACTACAATATGTAATTTCATTCCAAATTTCTGATTTTGCTTATATTATGTTTGTGGTCATTTGAATATATTTGTCCCCTGCAGGCCGGTTCCAAAGTGGTACTCTTAGGAACTGTCTTACTGTGGAGTTGGGGACTTTGAGTCTAATATAGGCTCAAACTATGCCCAGTGAGACTGTCATTTTGTGCCTATGGATCAAGATGTAGAACTCATGGCTCCTCTAGCACCATATCTACACACATACTGCCATGCTCCATGTCCTGACGATGATAGACTAAACCTGTGAAACTCTAAGCTAGCCCCAATTAAATGTTTTCCATTATAGAAGCTAACTGTGGTCATGGCATCTCTTCACAGCAATAAACCCCTAACAAAGGCAATGTTCTTTCCCAATTGTGAGAAGCCTGGCTCCCACCACACGTCATTCAGCTACTTGTTGGTTCAAATATATTTTCATGTTCAGAAATGTTAAGCTGTACATAATAACGTTTGTCATAAACTATGTTTGAAATAAGAGAACAATGCTTATTCGATTTCCTTTTGTCTTTGTCGCTTCGGTTATTATTCATTGTCTACATTAATATAAAACTTTCCCTCCCTTCCTGGAACAGGGTTGCACACTTCTAACACATGGGTAGTTTTTAGTCACAGTGTTAATTCCATCCTGAGCTACCTTTAGGCGTCTTCTCATTTACAAGTTATAAATCCCTTAGCAGTGAGATTCTTAATTAACTTTTCTATAATACAGAAAGGATGCATGAGTTTTAAATTACAAATTAATCTGAAAATGGTGCCTATAATCTCAGCACCTGGAAGGAGGATCAGGAGTTCAAGGTCAGCATCTTCTACACTACAAATTTGAAGCCTATCTGTGGCCCATAAGATGCTCTGTTAAAAACAAAAATGTATTCTAAGTTAATAATTATTTTCTGCTATGAAAAATGTTAAAATGTTCATTAGCAATGAGACCTAAAAAGAATATTGGTATGTCGGGTATCTAAAGAGATGGCAAGACTGTAAGAGCTAAAACTTTTGACAATTCCAAAGAAATAGCATTTTTCCGACACAACAGGGCTGGCGCAAGAATGAACTGACAGAGACTGTGACAACATGTACAGACCTGCACAAAGTTGCTGCATGGAAAAGTAGAGGTAAACATACTGGACACTGGACATAAAACCCAAGTATGAAGAAGAGAGGATTACATGGTTCTCCAGGGGAGGGAGTCATTTGCTGAGGGTAGAACATCTCCCAGATTCATTCATCAGAATGGATATTACCCCATCCAGCGGTCAATCGACACTGTGGCAGAGGGGGCGGAAGGAAACATAAGAGGCAGGGAACGGGAAGGAGCTTTGAGAGATGCTGTTATTTGGATGTAACACACCTTTCCAATCTATTAACTCAGAGTAGCCATGGCAACCTGCATAAAACCTGTCCACCATTAGGCCCACTGACGTTCTATCAGGGATGGGTAAGAAGCTCATGAGGACCCGTCCCTTCATTGGCAGTTAATGACTGAGTGGGCAAGGAGAATCATATTCTCTGGTGGTCTCACCACAGGTAAGTTACCTTTGTTGATGTAAATAACTCCCAGCTTATCTTCAGGTAAACAGTACAGTAGGCACACTCACAAATATAATACTAAGGAAAGAAGAAGCAGATTCACTGGGAATAAGGCATTCAGCAGAAGGAAAATAACAAAGAAGAGGGACATGATCAAAGTACATTACATGTATATTGGAAGTTAATAAATACAAATTTTTTTTTTAGGAAAAAGGACAATGTTCTTTGCTAATGTGTGCATCTATAATCCTAGCTCTTACTGAAGTTGGCCTGCTCTGTGTAGAAACTTCCAGTAGATAGGGCTATCTAATGAGACCAGGTCTTAAAAAAATGAAAAAAAAAAAAAACAAAAATTATTAATCGTTTTCCTCCATGGAGGCTTTCATAATCTCCAAGCTATCGAACTCCCTGTCAGAAGTCCCATGATCCAAATACATCTCATTATGTGAATTTTGCACACTTTCTCCTCTATTTCTAGAATACGCCCTCCTTATGGAGGAGGATCTGTGTCCAATTCAATGACATATGTTCTCATAACACTATACTAAGAAATATTTTTTAAAAGCAACTAAATAATATTCACATACTTCTTGTATTTTGTGGAATCTTCTGAAACAGAGCCAAGCTGAATTCAACTTTATTCTGTGTTTTCCACTCATGATGAAAGAGAAAATTATGACCAAGAGAGGCCACAGACCAAGGTTGAGAGATCTGTCTCCTGGAGAGAGTTCTCAAAGGAAATAAGGTTGTAAAAATTCTAGTTTTAAACCCTAGGCAGTGTTTAATCTGCATTTGGAGTAAATACTTACCATAAAAAATAAGATTGATTTTTTTTTCTATGCTGTAAGATTTTATAGCTTATACCTTTGAGGTCAATTCTGTGTTCTACATACCAGCATCATTAATGGCAATCAGAACTACCTGCTTCCATCTATTTAACCTGGAGAAATCATTGCTTTTAGACCCCTTCATAGAAGCCAAGAAGAAATGGTAGAGACCAAGACTTGCCAAAGATATCTCTGTCAAGATCCTAAGGAGAACTTGGATTCTTTTTCTTGTCACTTTCCTTGGTGACTCCCTGATTTCAGCTAACAGAGAAAGGAAGAGCACTTCCAAATGCACCTGTGGTCGTTTGAAGAGCTGTGGCAACCATAAATGCATGCGTTTGAATGCTTCTCTCATAGGGAATGGCACTATTAGAAGGTGTGGCCTTGTTGGAATAGGTGTGGTTTTGTTGAAGGGAGTGTGTCACTGTGGGGTTGGGCTTTCAGGCCCCATAGGATGAACCAGTGTGGCACACAGTCTCACCTTGCTGTCTATGACATAGACCCCTCAGTTCCTCCTCCAACACCATCCCCGCCTGCAGGCCACCATGCCTCTCATGATAATAATGGACTAAATCTCTGAAACTGTAAGCCAACCCCAATTAAATGTTTTCCTTTGTAAAAGTTGTCTTGGTCACAATGTCTCTTGACAGCAATCACACCCTATTTAAGACAGCATTCAAACACTAGCCCCTGCTATGTTCTGCATTTTCTGTGTTCTCTGCTTTTCATGATAGAGAAACTGCATATGCTTTTTTGAAAGTTTATTTTGTAGAGAGGAAATAATAAATATAGACAAAATCTCAGCTCAGCATATCTTTATATGTTAAAGATGGATCTAAGGAGCTAGTGGTTATTAATAAAGAAACACTAGCAATCCTCCATCCCATCAAATTTCATTTAACAGCTCTTCATAGTGAATCTTCTCAGCCTATCATTAGGAAGTCTGCTTCAGGAAGACCATATCTTACCATTTTTAAGGCTTTGTTGAGGTATTTCAAGGGTATAATACAACCCCCCCTTTAGGGACAAACAACTGAAAACAAAGTGAAGATGACATTACAGTACCATTTTGTTATCTCCTTGTACACGTAGGCTAAAGAGCATACCATTGACCACAAACTAAAATTCAAGCTTTGAAACCACTATCTCCAAAGTCTAATAGTTGGAATGAACAGTCAAAAGAGCTAAAGTGCCAAGTTAAAGTCTTAGAAAGATGCACAGCCTCTACCACAAGTCACACCTTCAAAACTTCGACCACAATAGTTAAAGTGCTCTGCTGGACCTATGAGGATGGGGGAAGAAGGAGAGTGAGACTCTGTACTGAACCTTATGCAAATCTTCCAGAGAGGAAACATCTCAAGGAAGGAATACATATGGAAGAAATATGGGCAAACTTCTTTCCAATATTTAAAGAGCAAACATACCTAACTTTAATGAGTGGAAAAATGTCTGAAGACAAGAATGGAACATGGTAGGGCACTGTGATGAAGACTGGATAGACAGTTATTCTTACTGCAACATCACCATAATATTTGTCAATAAAGGTAATTTATTACAATTGAGCACATACAATAATGTTACCCAATCTTTATCACTGTGCCCCAGTTCTTATTCACATGGCAGGAAGATATTGCCTATGGCAAGAAGAACATAATTAAGGGTGCCTTTCTATTACAGTCTCCACTCACATGGATAACATAGAGTAGAAACCTGGCTCAAGAGGGAATCACATGACCAAGGTTAGAACCGTGTCTGCTCACTTGGAAATGATGGGCATAGAATGAAAAAGAGAGACAAAGAAATAGGTGGCATGCATTCAATTAGTGTCTTGCAATGCCCAGACAAGATAGTGAATTACCTCTTGCTGTGCAGTTATACTCTAAAACTGATGTTTTCACATTTGAGCAAAAGTGAGTCAACTCTTCAATGTCTATAACATAAAAATGTTTTCTGCTTAAGCCAGACTCAGTTTTAGTTGTTTGACACAATGGCATCAAATGATACATTACCAGGCAATTGTTTGAGATGGCCTTCTGTCACAGCCCAAGATAGAAACCATTATGTTTGTGGACAGGTTAGAACATCTAAACTCAAGTCTGTGGGTAAGATAATTCCACTGCCAAGATGAGAATAAAGAATTAATTGTATTCCACAGGAACATTTACGCTGAAATCTACATTTCAGCAATTTCCTTTTCATACAAAGTCTAGGGGATGGAAATGGACAAAAGCAATCAAACCAAGAATGTAGCCCACAGAAGAAACTAATATATTACTTAACCTCAAAAATAACCACAAAGCTGACAAGCTACTGAACAAGCAAGCCACAAGTCTGTGGTCAGCAGGTCCAAGAGAAGAGATTGAGTTGATCTTCTGGTAGTATTATGAGTAGTAGATGGTAATATTCCATGTAGCAGGTGGTCTGGGTGTCAAACACTGCATCAGTCAAAAATCCTTTGGCCACAAACAGACCATGCCCAAACTAAGAATAATGTTTGCAGAACTGGCCAGCACAAGACAGGAAGCAGGCATTAACAACTTGAATGCATGGGGATTGCACCTTGTACTTCCACACAAACCCCTAAATCAGTAGTTATCAATCATTTCCTGTCCCAGTTCTTTGGGGAAATTGCTGTTAAAGTACTATAGCTATCTATTCAATCCAGTTTGTGATAATTCCTTTTCTCTTGGAATAACCAGAAGAAGAGTGCTTCTGGGTCACACTGTATATCACTTGAGTGCTTTCCAGATGATAGTTGTAAAGGCACCCCACCTGAAACAAGGTGGGCTAACCATAAACTCTTAGCCAGAAATTTAACACTAGAATTCAAAGATGTATGGAAAATTAGGAATTAAGTATCAATTGAAACACATGTTTTGAAAAACAAACTAAATTAAAATAGAATCTAGGTCCTTATATTTTCCTTCTAATACCCTTCTAAAAGTCTGGTGGTAAAACATTGACATCATTCTTGCAATACATCATAATAGGTTTCAAAGAAATACCTCTCTTTTACTTACTTTAGCACTATCCAGCTTATGTATGACTCAACACTGGCAAATTCACTCTCTAACTAAATCCCTATTATAGGGTCCATTGTGATTTGTGGGATTGTGCATGGCAAGGCTTCTTCGGAGGCCATGTCCATCAATCACCTTCCATCACTAGAAATATCTGCTATAATTAAGCTAGAAGAAGAAGGGTCATTGTCCTAAGGTTTCAGGAGAAGACTGGGTAGACCCATTGTCATGGTTCTTTGATGGGGGTGACATAGCAATGGTGGGGAAATGAATGGCAGAGAAAACTGTCCACCCAATCAGCCAGGAAGTGAGAAAAAAGAAGATGGGGCTGAGGTTCATAATCCCTTTGGAAGCCATGGTTACAATAACCTAGAACCACCTCCAAAGGTCCCCAACTTCTCCTGACAGTGATACCGCATCTAGGGGACCAACCTTTAACATTATATCTGCATCCAAACCAGCATTAGCATGCTTATTTAATTACCTTCTTAGATATACCCCCAACCCATTGTAGATGTGCTTTGTCTTCATCTACAAAGGACAGACTTTCTGCCACGATGATAGTGGACTATGCCTCTGAGGTGAATTGAGTCAGCCCCAATTAAATGTTTTCTTTTGTAACAGTTGCCATCCTCATGGTTCCTCTTCACAGCAATAGTATACAGACTAAAACAGAGGCAGAGGCATGTGAATCTCTGTAAGTTCAAGGCTAGCCTGATTTACTTAGTGACTATCCAGAGCATCCAGAGAAAAATGTTAAGACCCTGTCCCAAAATAACAACAACAACAACAACAACAACAACAACAACAACAACAACAACAACAATCACCCAACTGGGAATCAAGGGAAAACAACAGCCACAACTGAAAGCCATCTGAAAGTTGATTTGCTTGTCTTCTCTTCATGCTATCATCGTTTGTCTGTGTTCATTGACACCCTTTGTAAAGTAAGTAAAATGAAATCCAAATCTTTAACTCTGGTTTTGAGTAACTTCCACCCCATTTTACTATCTGCCTTGAGAGTAACTACAATCAGCCATGCAAATCCAACCCCTTCCACATTCTACTAAATGGTAAAAATTACACTCAATGAATCAGTATTAAATGAGGTAGAAGAATATTACATGAAGCCTGTGTTAGTATCATTTCCCTGCCCTCTGTGCACCTGCCCAGACACAGGAATACGACTGGAAACATTGATCTTGAAGTCATGTAGTCCCAGTCCTGCCTATCACTAGATAGACTCCAATCAATCAATGGAAATTCTTTGACTCAGTTTTATCATCTTTTGAGAAAGAGATTTTATGGGGCATGTGACTCTCCTTGAGTGTTGCAGCGTTTAAGCAGGTAAGGTAACTAAATGATATCCATGGTGTCCTCATACCAGGGAAATCTCTTGGTGAGTCGGATTAATGCAATTCCAATTTCCACATCATTTTTTCAAAAACAATTCTGCTGCACTGGCTCCAACTGTAAACACAACACTTAATTTTTGAGGATATTCAAAGCATGAAACTAATATCACAGAAAGCAAACATCCAACATTTTTGTGGAGGAGTCAGTGACATTTCATCTATGTTCTAATCCGAGTGTCAAAGTCTGATTTGCCCAAGAGATCCGCCAATATTTCTGGGCAACTGTCAACCTCCCCTTTCCTAACTTATGCAAATGCCACAGTGCAGCTGGTGAGCTAGCCTGTAGCATTTACCAAAACCAAGCCCCCCACCCCCTACCCACCCCTCCCCGCGAAAAAACAAATTTCTCTCTTCCTGGCATGCTGAATAAGAGATATGCATGAATTAAACATTTCCTGAGACACTTTACTGAAGTCTCAGGTAACAGGATGTGTTTGGGGATTTAGCTGGCATACTTCAAGAGTACATGAGACAGCAGGAGACACTTGGGGAGGGATCCTGAGATTTTCTTTCCCTTTCTTATCCATCACCCACCTCTGTTACTTTAACACTGTAATTTATTTTTAAAGAGGCATCATTATAAAATTTAAAATAAATGTTTACACCCTGATAAGCACTATTAAAAGAAAGGGTGCTGAATTCATTTAAATGTATTTGCAAAAGATTGATTTTTCTCAAGGGAGTATACGTCTCCTATATCTTTAATTATTCTTGAAGTTTTGCCTATCAACTGACAATTTCATACAGAATGGAAGTCAAACAGCCCAGCTCTCCTGACAGCAAAGAGTTATAATAACACCAGAATGAAACCAGGATTTTCATTTAGCTTATCTGTCCTAGTGTCTGAGTTACTCAGCCTCAGAAATGTAATATAACCACATGCTAGTGAACATGGTTACTCAGAATATATTAAACCAAAAGGTGAGTTCAATGTCAATTTTCTCCAGTTTTTAAGGAGTTCGTTTTTAAGTAGCCGTTATGATGGGTTCTGCAGAAGTAGAATTAACACCAACACCAATACCAACAATGTTTTCTAGTGGAATCACTGCATTACCTGTAACTCTTTTAGAGATGTTCTCTCTCTGCAGGAATAAGACTGCTTTCTGTGCATCAGGATGATCAATCTTTGCACTAAGAAAGAGCCAAGTGGTTCAAACATTCTGCTTTTCCTAATGCTTTAACCTGTGTGCTATATCCACTCCAGTAGTGACACGTATGACAGGCCAAAAGCCTGGATGCAGTCCCAAGGCGAAGAGTTTCACGGAAACTTAGTCTCCTGGAACTGTGGCATCCCATAGCATCTGTATGCTTCCTTTCAGTATTGTTTTGTTATAGGTGCCTCCAAGCAATGACTTGCCAAATACCTAAATAAAATTGAACTTTGCTTCCTGGCCTTCACCAATGCCCTAGGTAGTGCTTGAGCTGACCATGGACTTGGAATTCAGTAAGAATGCTGCCTATTCAGTGACATTCAGAATTGCCTCTAGTATTGTAAGAGAGATAGTGAAAGAAATCAGGTTTTACTATCTACTACATAGAGTTAGAAATCTCAGGGCAAGCTTAGCAAAGTAAGTTTAGAATTCTTTTTATAGTTATGTATGACAGACTATATTACTTAATAGTAGAAAGTCCCCCGACACTATCACTTAGAATAAAAGCCAAGTCGCTCCAATATACAGGAATTTACAATGGTTTAGGAAATAGATTGTAGTTTTAGAGTATTGCATTATTCATGAGAAGGTTAGCTAGAACGGAACTCCCTAATTAGAACCATGACTTGGGTGTGAAAGCTCTTGCCCTGGGAGTGTAAAGATCTCACACCTGGCTTCTAAGAATTTTAGCTGACCTTAGATAGAGCTGACTTTGTCTCAGTTGTTTTATTGCCCAGTTCCTGCCAGTCTTTGTGTTTGCATTCCTCTGTTTTGTGTAAGAGTCATTAAGCATCCGGTAACCTCATTTGTACCTTGCCGATGTGTCACCTAACTTCCCTAATTTCTTCTGTATAAAAAGTTTGATGCTCGGTTTGACAAATTACATTCAGATTCAACACACTCTCTCGTGACGTATCTGTTTGTCATTCGCCGACTCCTTCGCCCATCTGCAACCAGAGACCCGTTCCGCACAGCTAGGAGACCCAAAAAAGAGAGTTCCATCTGTGGCACCTGTGCTTGCACATGTCACTGTGGAAATGGGCTGTGATGAGTCCCACTTGTGTTTTTCATGCACAGGGATGGCTATGCTTCACAATGCTGTCATGGTGGCATCTCAGGGTTTTTCCCCAACCCCTGATCTCTGCAACAAGCACTGTCCAACTCTGCTGGGAGGTTACCAGCCCCACACCTCCCTTCTTTCTTTGCACTGGTCCCCTTTGGGGACACTGGTTTCTTTCTTAGCACTTACCATGGTTCAAGTTTTCCAGCACCTGGTTTTGCCCAAAACATACTGTTTGAGAGTTATAATGGTTCTGTATTTTGGTTTTGTGCGGCTGAAATATACACTTAAAATGCCAAATCTTATGTTAGACATATTTACCACTGTAGTAGCTTTTATTCCTTGGTGCCACAAAGGCTCTCATCCCAGAAGGACCTAGGCTTGTCTTTTCAATAGTGCCACTTGCATATCTTTACATGCCAAAGGCACAAGCTTTCTGAGCTAATTAAAAATATGCAAAATCAAATTGACCATTATGCTCTCTCCTTTCTCCTTCAAGAGGCAAAACAGAATGACCTTGACCTTGAATTTACGTGGGTTTATGATGATCTTAAAACCTATGAAATGTAGTAGATACCAGGCTTGTCAAGTTGTGAAACCCAGTGATATAGGTAAGCAGTCTTCTTTCTTCCTTTTTAAAATGATTATCTTTGATCCCTGAATAGCACATTGGGAAGTTCATCTCTGAGGCCAACATGTAGTGAGGAAGCTCACAGTAACCTGAAAGCGAGAACAGTAGAGAAGTGCCAAGACAGTATCAAAAGAGCAACGTGCAGGCCTTGGCTGCTCCCACTGTAATCCTTGTTTGATTGTGACTGTATAAGATCATGAGCCAGAAATACACAGTAACACCCTCCCTGAATCCAACACAAGCACATGGGCACTGCAATCAGGAGAGAGAGCGAACATCAGCTTCGATCCACCCATGTGTAGGAAGCAATAGATTCCTCAAATTGGATATGGCACTACAATTGGACCCTTGTAGTAAATATTAACAGCAGAGGACACTGGCCTGTGGGCAAGGAGGATGCTGGAAGAACTTGTGGAGACCGGCAAGGAAAGTATCAAAGGCTTGAAGAAGAGAAATAAAGGAGAATGGAAAGGCACCTCAAAGGTCTGCAGTGAAACTGAAAGGAAAGGAAGGAAAATATCCCTGGAAGGTTAAGAACTAGAGACTCCTTTATGTGATATCAGAGGGGCAGAGTCTGCAGGTGAGCTGAGAACGCGGGATGTGCCAGCTGTAACTGATGGACATGATTTACGTAAGGAGAGCTCCAGGAAATGTCTACAAGGCCACTTTGTTTCCTCCAGTGGCCCATACCAAAATGAGGAAAGAGAGAAAAGCTAAGATGAAAGGATTAATAGTCTGGCTAGTTTTAGGTCAACCTTACACATGCTAGAGTCATCTCAGAGGAGAGAGCCTCAAATTGAGACTTTGCCTCCACGGGCTCTGATGGCATAGAGGGCATTGTCTTAGTTAGTGATTTGTAGGAAGTTGGTCTGGTACCACTGTGTGGTGCTGCCGTGTAGTGCTGCTGTGTATTCAAATGCTAAACACAGGCCATATCCCGAAGATCTGGTTACCCCTTACACGGAAGAGATCCTCATTACATAACCTTGTTCCTCAAGTAATAGGTCATTAAAGGCTAAAGCCTATAGAAGCAGAAGATATAGGTAAGCAGATTTTCAGTTACCTGGCTTGGGGGCTGCAGGTAGAGAGAGGAGAGAAAAAAAAAAAAAAGAGATGAGACCAAAGGAAGAGGACGCTGCCATGAGAGGAGATGGACCATGAGAACAGTGAGTAACAGGGGACATATGGCTGGGATATAAGTTAGAATAGCTCCAAGTCTACCTGATCTAGGCTCACAGTTTGTGACTAAAATACCTGGATTGTGTGGCCTTTATATAGGCTTATTTGTATATATATTTATACGTTATATAGGATTTATATCTGTATTTTTTACAGTGATTAATGTGAGAGGGCCCAGTAGTCCTGAGTTCTGTAAGAAAGCAAGCTGAGCCCAGCCATGGAAAGTGAGCCAGTAAGCACTTTCCTTCTGTGGCCTCTGCTCAGCTCTTAACACCAGGTTCCTGCTGCATTTGAATTCCTACCTTGGCTTCCCTCAGAGGACTGTGACTTAGGATATATAAGTCAAACAAACGGTTTTTCTCCCCGAGTTGTTTTTGTTCTAATGTTTCATCACAGCAATAGTAACCCTAGCTAAGAAAAACAGCCACAAAAGGTCAAGTTTTGAATGGAATTTTAAAAACTTGTCAAAATGAAATCAACTTTTAAAAAAAGAAAAAAATTCTTTCAGGTCAAGAAACTTCCCCCCCCCCCAAAAAAAAAAAAATGCCCAGGCTAATGAGCAAACCCCAAATATGACTATGAGTTTTCAGAAAGAACGTTTCAGACAAAAGACGCAGGGTGGAAAGTCAGAGAAGCATGTGGCTTTGAGAAAGGAACCGAGGTAACTGCTGAAGCCTCTCACCAACTGAGAACCAAGAATCTCCCGCAGTTGACACTTGCTGGGAAGTTAGCTACATAGAGAATATTACTTTAGGGTAAAGATATGCATTCAAATATTTTACATTAAAATAGCAGCAGTTAAAGCCCTGAATGTTATGTCCTTCCGTAGGGACTCTTTCTGGGCATCTCAAAGGAGGTAGTGAACTTCTATTCACAGTAAAGACTTGTCAAGTTCCTGAATCCATGAGATTTACCTTATTGATTGTAATCCTGTCAGGAGCCCTGAGGGAGCCACCCAGCAGTAAATTTGCATTCCTTATCCTTTTGAAGATAACAACAACAACAACAACAAACACACACACACACACACACACACACACACACACACACACACACGCTCCAGATTTCACAAGCCCAGCCACAAAAAGAGAAAGACACATTATATAAGTTGAGAACTCTACAAAAGTCACTTACTAGTATGCTTCAAAATTATCAAGGTCATACAAAGCAAGGCAAACAGAAGAAATCGCTACAGCTCAGAGGAACCTACCATACCATCCTGGAAAAGAAAGATGTTAGGAAACGACTAGGGGAAGTGCAGCAGATGCAAAGCCCTGTTAACAATCATATTTTACTACCTGAGAGTCATGATTAGTGGGCATGCAGATTTCGACAACCTTTGAAGCCAGGTGTGAGGTATACAGGCGTCTCATGCGCACTCTGCGCGATTCAGACCCAGGAAGAGGAGCTGTGGTGCATGTTTTACATGCCAACGTAGACCTGGCCTCCAGGTTCTCCCAGCATTCCTCAGTTCCTACCTGTTACAGGGTCCTACCTGTTACAGGGAATACCTTGCCCTCTGCCCTGAATTTCCCTTCCCCCAGCTCCCAGGAGCTCTTCCCTATGTAATGCAGACATTTTGCTCAGGTTATTCCCCCCCCCCCACGAGTGCTTTCTTTTGTTCTCTTCCCCCTACCCTCTGTCTTCTTCCCTAAGGATGTCTCCCCCCCCCCCTCCTCAGGACCAATGAATCTGTCCTAGAGCTGCTTCCAAATAAACCGGCTCTTATATACTTTAGTCCTGCTTGAATTGACTCATTTCACCGGCAGAAAATAACTTTGCATCTTTTATGTGAACCTAAAATTATTCTAACATAATTAAAGAAAAGAAGTTCTATAGCATGTCCTTTAAATATCTGCGTCCTGGTGGAAGTAAATATAAGCTTAGGCCAGGAAACTAGACAGAAGCTCCGAAGACTGAAAAAGGGAAGCTATAAATGTAAAGAGTAGGAGAACAATATAGCAAAACCGAACAATGAATTATGGGAGTCAAAAGTCAGACCAGGGATGTTGGGTGGCAGGAGCAGGAAAATCAACCACCACCACCACCACCACCACCACCACCACCACCACCACCACCACCACCACCAATAATAATAATAATAATCCAGTATGGAAACTGTCTTAGTTAGGGTTTTACTGGTGTGAACAGACATTATGACCAAGGTAATTCTTATGAATACAACATTTGCAAAGGTTCAGAATTTCAGTCCATTATCATCAAGTAAAGAGTATGACAGCATCCAGGCAGGCATGGTGGAAGAGGAGCTGAGAGTTCTACATTTTCATGAGAAGGCAGACGTCCAGGCAGCTAGGATGAGGGTCTTAAAGCCCACACCCACAGTGACACACTAACTCCAATAATGCCACACTTCCAAATAATGCCACTCCCTGGGCCAAGCATATCACAGAGACCTATGACTGCATGAGCTATATTTAAAATGAAAACATTTTCTTCTTAATAACACAAGAAAATAGAGGCAAGGAGATAGATGAGATAGGAGAAGGTATTTGCCACACAAGTACAAACACTGGGGCTCAGATCCACAGCACCTGTGCGAATGCTGAGTGGGCGTAGTAGTCATCCCTAACTTCAGTAACACTCAGAAGGCAGAGCTGGGGATTCCTGGAACAAGGAGGCATCTAGAATAGTGGAGAAAGCTAGCTGAAATGAGAGACCCTGCCCCAGTGAATAGGGTGGAAAACTAGCAAGAAGACCCCCAACATCAACATAGGTCTCTAAATGCACGTTCCACACATGTACATGTCCACCTGCCCACACAGGTGCACATGCATGCACACACTCACACGGCTGAATACACACACTCACATACAAAACACACACAATACAATACAAATGCAGCAATAAAAGAAATTACGGAGAAAGAGGAGTCCTGACTATATTACAGAGTTGCTATACCAACCACATTCTTAATTTACTTCGCTGTACAAATCGCTGGGCTGTTAGATTCCTCTTAATCTGTTTTTCTCCTTCTCCCTGCCAGACTTCAGCAGTGATGAGAGGGTCTCAAAGAGGTTAGGATGGCAGAGAAAGGGAAAGTGTCTCTTCAGAAGCACCGCTGTCTAGGAACCCAAATTCTAACAAGGCTATTGAAAAGGGGCCACACTTGCTGGGAATTGGGAAGTCATTTGGTTTGCACAGTTGAAGAAAAATCTCAAATTATTGTGTGTTACACTATGGAAAAAAATATTTAAGAGCAAAAATATTAGAGTCCAGAGAAACTCAAGGGTAGTGGTGAGGTGTTCAGGAAATTAAAGGGTGAAAAAATAAAGCTGACTGAGAAACTGGAAAGAAGTATTTAAAATTTAGCATGGAAGGAGCTAAAGGACATAAAAATTTCATGTCACAATAATCAAGGCTAGGCGATGAACTGACGGCTCCTTTATTTGTTGGTTACGAGGGGTTTTTTTTTTTTTTGGTTTTGTTTTTGTTTTTAATTTTCTGTATCCCTGTAAAAGAGTCACAGAAGGCCAAGTCACCGTTAGATGTTTTATACAACCTTTCGGAACCAGGTCTGCCTTTTCTGATGAGACATGTCTTCCATAAGCTCAGATACTTGGACACTTGGTCACCAGCTGGTAGCACTGTCTGGGGATGTTGAAGAAGTGTGGCCTTGGTGGAGGAAGTATGTCACTTGGTGAAGGAAGTATGTCACTTGGGGGTAGGCTTTGAAAGTTAAAAGCCCTTTGCTACCTTCAGCTCATGGCTGCAAAGCATGACAGCAAGAAGTGGAGCCCTCGCACCTTCAAACTCAGATACAGAGCAGAGAAGGTGAACTGAAGGCGTGAGGGCTCCGCTTCTTGCTCCTGCTATTCACATCCTTCAAGATGTATGGACCCGATAAGTATGGTTTTCTTTGGTCATGATGGTTCACTGAGGCAACAGAAAAACAATAAGTGCTGGTCCTTCCTGTGA
>NC_034610.1:51181559-51186944 GCF_900095145.1 Mus pahari | reverse complement strand
GGGAGGGAGGGAGGGAGGGAGGGAGGGAAGGAAGGAAGGAAGGAAGGAAGGAAGGAAGGAAGGAAGGAAGGAAGGAAGGAAGGACAAACTGGGCAACCAGCAAAGCAGAGACACAACTAGGCCAGACAGAAAAGCAGAAGACAAATGCCAAGCAAAGCCTGAAGTGACCCCAACACCGGGGTCGCGGGGATGGAACAGGAAGACCAGAGTTTTGTTACTGAAAGCTCAGGAAGAAACACCCCATAAACAAAACAAAACTTTGGTTCCAGAGGGATAAGTGTCCTGTGTGTTGGAGACGCATGGCAGCAAACAGCAGGGATGCTAGGGGCAGGAAACTGAGAGCTCATAGTCAAACTCAAGCACAATACGGTCTATCTGTTTGAAGCAATATCTCTTCCTCTCTAAATCTGAAGGTTCCAGCCGCACCATTCTCTCAGCGATGTAATGGAGCTGATATGGGGGAGACACTTGGGGTCCAGAATTGTGAATACTCTAAAAGTGAAAGGGGTTCTAGAGAGAAACTTTGCACTTTACCTCCTCCTCAGAGATCCCATGCCTCATTTTATAAATTAAAAACTTGGCATGATGCCCTTAATTGTAATTTCTTCCTCGGCCTATGTAAAGTTCAATCTCAAACCATTTCAGAGCATTTCATTTTAATGACTGAAATGTGTATTCAATTCCTATAAAAATCCAGCGCTCCATTCCAAATGCACTTGACATTCTGCAGCGCATCATTTAAATTTCTCTTAGTAATTTCCTGCCTTCTGTGAGACAGTGATATTATACTGCCTCAAGGCATTTTGCATATTTTGTGGATTTTAACATTGTAAGTCCTGGTGGGTTTTTTTTTCCCCCACTCTCTCATTATGCCCTGTTCTCAGCCCATACTTCCCTTTGTTTCCTCTCTAAGAAACAATGGAAAACTTTAAACAATTTGCATGCTTTTAGAAAGCAGTTTCTGAGACATGGGAATAAGTGAGAGCTTGAGGCAAACGTAAAGAAGAAGAAGATATCAGAAGTAGGAAAAATATTCTAAACAGGTGAGTGACGATGTCACAGACTTGTTCTGCTGGCATGCGAAGTCCTGAAAATATGTGGAGGATAAGAACCAGAATCAGGTTCACATAAAAACAAATACATTTACAAAACCACTGTAAGATCTGAAATCTCTCAGGTAAAAGATTAGGAAAGGAATCACTCCACATCTTTTAGCTTTTCAAATATAAACTCTGTTGAAAGGAGAAGAAATACTTAAGTAGAAAAAGAGAGAATGGAGTAATATTACCCAAATCAGTGCTGGGAGCCATTATGTGTCATGACTTCAATAGAGAGAAGCCTGCACCATTCAGCAGTATAAAAAAGAAGGACTCAGCCGGGCGTGGTGGCGCAGGCCTTTAATCCCAGCACTCGGGAGGCAGAGGCAGGCGGATTTCTGGGTTCGAGGCCAGCCTGGTCTACAAAGTGAGTTCCAGGACAGCCAGGGCTACACAGAGAAACCCTGTCTCTGTCTCGAAAAACCAAAAAAAAAAAAAAAAAAAAAAAAGGACTCTTCCTGTCTACTTTTGTAACTGGGAAAAAAAAATTCCCTATCTATTATTATATTTAACCTAAAATACTTATACTATGAAACATCTTCCTAGATAATTTAATAATAATATTGACAGGAAATATTTTTATTTTGAGCTTTTAATCTTTGATTTTTTTCTTATATCTGTATTTTGGGGCCTCCATAATTTTATGTACTATGTTTCTAGCCAATAATTACCATAAAATAACAATCATAGCAGATGATGCATAAACACACTTCACACACTGAGAGTTGGTCTATCTCTAGTCCTTGTGAATCCAAGTGAGTTCTGAAATTTCTCTGAATTATTCGGAAAAATCTGAGTTATTATCTTTTCTTGAGCCAAGTTTTAGAAAAACAAGAATTTCTATTTTTTCCTTAAATGGTTGTTCTTGGAGAAGGAAGCCAGTATAGTACAGGAAGTTTAAGGACTCTTTAGCACATATGAAACCCAAAGTAGTCACTTGCAAAAGCCATGGGAAGAGAGGTAGCCAACCAGCCCTGATGACAGACCCATAGGTAAAGAAGATTCCTGATAATTCTCAGCCACAGGCCATCTATCTCTAACATATAAATGATGTTGTGCCAGTTTTCATTCATGTGATGAAAGATAACACCAAGGAATTTGACTTAAAGGGGATAGGTTTCTTTTGATACGTGTTTTCCCATATTTCAGGCAATAGTTGACTTGTTTTATGCTCTTTGGCCTGTGGAAGGAAGCCGCTAACCTAAGGTTAGCCAGAATCAAGAGGAAGATAGATGGTTGGGTGCCACAAACCCCGAACTCCGACCGGCAGAGACGGGAGGGGGGTGGGGAACGACAAACTCGCCAAGGCAGGTTTCAAGCAGCTTCTTTCTCCAACAGCTTTCTCCAACTCCACTCTCTCAAACAGGTTTTTCCCCACAGCATTCTCAGTTTTCTCTTTCCCCAACCTCCTTCTTAAACAGCTTACTGGGGTTCTCCTTCCTCCCACCGGGGGGCACATCCTGTTTTTCTCAGTCCTCTGACCTAATCCCTCCCCCCTCCCCTGGATCCTTTCAGAGTTCAGCCAGGGAGGCCAGTGACTCATCAGGTGGGCAGCACAGGATCGTCCAAGTGTGGGCAGGCTCAGCAGGCTCAGATTCATGGGACTTGGCACACCCGCTCCCCACAGTTGGGAGAGGAAGCTCTGGAGACAAGATACAGCCTTCAAAGTTACACACACACCAGTCCATCCAACAAGCCCACTTCCTAATGGTACATCCTACTATGAATTCATCAGTGGGATTAGAGCCCTTGTGATCCAATCTCCGCTCAAAAGTCCACCACAGGGCAAGAAAAAAGGCCTTCAACGCATGAGCCTTGGGTAGACATCTTTAGACTCATACAATGACAATGACCCTAACAAAGAACACACCACCAAGCATATCAATACACACACACACACAAACACACACACACATACACACACACATGTGCACACACAGCACATGTACATACACATGCACAGCAAGCTGAGGGTAGACAGTTACATAATAATATGCAGAATAACTAGACAGATGCTTAAAGGACACATAGTAAAAGAAAACAAGACATCCCATAAACAAAAAGGAGAAAACATCTGGGTGGTTGTTTGTTCTTGACACAGGGTCTCACTATGCTGTCCAAGCCTCTCTCATGGAGTTGGGGTAAAAAGAACTCTCCATCACTTGAAGTTTAGAGATCTTTAAGCAATGTCATGAGAAATATTAAAAACATCAATTAAGTCTAGGAAATGTAGACAAACAAGCCATTATTTTGGTCAGATTTTAATTCACATGTGGCTAATACTAAACTTTTTTCCCTTTCTATTCAGTCATTGATCCTTCACAAATAAAAAAAACTTTAATTTAAACATGAATTAGCATTTTATTATTGATGTACATTTTAGTAAGTAAAAAACTAAAAAAATAAAAATTATGTATTCTTTATCTGAAATTCACATTTAACTGGGCATCTTATTTTATCTGGGAGATTTATAATATCATATCAGCCATAATACATAAAAGGTGTGTGTGTGTGTGTGTGTGTGTGTGTGTGTAGTGCAGGAGCCTAAACACCACAGCTTCAGACACTCTAGGAAAGGCAACTACTATATTATACCTTCAGGCCTACTTTAAAAAAACCAAACCAAAACAAAAATACCAACAAAAATTTCACTCTTACAAACTGGATACCACAACTTTTGATACTTCTTCGTTGTTGTTTTTTGTTGTTGTTATTGTTGTTGTTGTTGTTGTTAGCAAAAAGTGGTAGAGATAGGGATCCCATTTTTATGAGATATCTTCTACTTCTAGACTTACACATCAAAGTGTTGTTAATTTTTTAAATGATGGACAGTGTATTAAGCAGTATTGGTACCTTGTTATAGAGCAAAAAGCTGTCATCTGGAAGCTTAAAATAGTTTTAAGTTTAAACTTCCTTGATTTCATAACCAGAGTATGAGAAAATGTCTCTCTTTGGTGGTGTATGTGCCCTTGGGAGCAGAAGGCAATTCTCAATCCTCTGGCTTCCCTCTGACAGTAACTCAGATAAACTTCTTTAGCAGAATATTAGAGCAGTCAGAAAACTGACAGAAAGATAGGTGTGGATCATGCTCTACTTCAGAGTGGGAACCAGGCTCAATATTAATCTGAGATTCAAAAGGTAACAAGGCTGGCTGCCCTGGCCAGTGTTTTCCATGCAAAAATTTCTTAGACATGTAGTAAGGACAAAGAATATCATACTTTTTCATCCTATCAGAGCTCAAAGTGCCATCACTTTACAAAAAGCAAGTGTGGTATTGTTTGGCCTAATGCTGCTCATATTTGTTAATTTGGGTCCCCAAAGGCGTTTGCTCAAGAATCTCCCTGTCCAAAAGAAAACACTAAGTGACCCTGCCCCCAGGTTGGTTCTGATTGATAAATAATGTTGCCGGCATCTACTCACTGGGGAGAGCAGAGGCAGGATTTTAGTATTTTCAGGCTAGAGACAGGGAGGGAGGAGGAGGAATAGGAGATCTGCCATGCCTAGGGAGGTGAAGGAGAGGTGGAGGAGAGGAGACACCGTGCCTGAGAATGTGAGGGACTGAGAGCACAGCCTCTATGTAGGAGCCAGGGGAGAGCAGCCTTGAGAGGGCTCTCCGACTGAGTCCAGGGCAGCAAAGATAGAATATAGATTTTAGTAAGTAATAACTTGGGAATATCAGAGGGAGGTGGATTAACCATGTGGAGGTAAGGAAATAGCCAAGTCATTGAACTGTTTAAGGCATATCAAAATATAGAGGCATTGTGTGTGTCATCTATGCAGGAACTCAGAACATTGGAGCAAGTTGCAGGGAATGTGCCGTTGCCACCACCAGGATCCATTTGAGTATTTAATTGGGTAGTGCTACAGATGGCACCTAATGAGGGGCATGAACTTACAACCCTAGGATGTGTTTGGCCATGGGAAATATAGCACCATTAGAAGGTGTGGCCTTGCTGGAGTAGGTGTGACTTTGTTAGAGAAAGTATGTCACTATGGAGGCAAGCTTTGATGACATATATACTCAAGTCATGACCAATGATACAGTCTTCTTCTACTACCTGCAGATCTAGATAGAGATCTCTCAGCTCCTCCAGTACCATGTCTGCCTGTATGTCACTGAAAGGAAAAATTATATAAATTCAAAGTTTAAAAATGTAAAATTAAAAGAGTAAGTTTCAAAAATNCANAGATCCAGGGCTGGACACTGAAATACAAGCCCGGCCATAAAGATAAGGAAAAGAATGCAGGAACTGAGCTATCAGGGCTAACTTTAGCCATTTGGCAGGAA